>NW_027467782.1:21025363-21325363 GCF_004210375.1 Tachypleus tridentatus | reverse complement strand
TTCAGCCGTGTGGGCGTTATTATACGATAGTTACTCCATCTATTTTTTGGTAAAAGAGTAGTCCAGGAGATGGCGATGGGTGGTAATAACTAGCTGCCTTCCCTGTAGCCTTACACTGCTAAATTAGGTACGGCTAACGCAGATAGCCCTTTTGTAGTTTTGCTCCGAAATTCAAAAAAAAAAAAACAAACCATATATTAGAGATTAAAATATTGTGTAAGTTTTGAGTCACACTATTACTACTTCTTGTAAGAAGTAAGAATTATTTTTATTAAACTTGTATAGTTTATATGGTATTTGAATTATTATTGTCAATAACAACTCGGTGAAAATGAATTGAACCTGCTATTTATGATAAATATGTAAAAGGCCCCCATTGGCACAGCGAGATGTCTGCATACTTATATTGCTAAAAACCGTGTTTTAATAGTCGTGGTGAATAAAGCACAAATATCCTTTTGTTTTCTTCACCCACGAGTGCGACGGTAAGTCTACGGATTTACAACGCCAAAATCAAGGGTTCGATTCCCCTCGGTGGACTCAACAAATAGCCTGATGTGGCTTAACTATAAAAAACACACACACACACACTTTTTGGCCCAGCATAGCCAAGTGTGTTAAGGCATTCGACTCATAATCCGAGAGTCGCGGATTCGACTCCCGGTCGCACGTAACATGCTCGCTTTTTCAGCGGTGGGAGCGTTATTATGTTACGGTCAATCTCACTATTTGTTGGTAAAAGAGTAGCCAAAGAGTTGGCGGTGTGTGGTGATGACTAGCTGCCTTACCTCTAGTCTTACACTGCAAAATTAGGGACGGCTAGCGCAGATAGCCCTCGAGTAGCTTTGCGCGAAATTCAAAACAAACAAAATCCCTTTGTTTCACCCATGTAGGTTAAATTGCATGTGTCACGACGTTTGGAGCGTTATTTTCAAAATTTTATTAACTTACATTTTAACCACTTACGTCAATGAGATTAGCATCAAAACGTAGTTCATAATCTAAATTTTAAAATTATATATGTTTTAATTTCCTAATTTAAGAGGAAATGTAAAGACAAAAGTTAAGTATCTGTTACTGTATGTCACATAATACGTCCAGCTTCTTGTTACTCAGTTTCTGTTTCATCACGCCCACTATTCAACATGTACAAATACTTAAAGAAATAGAAACTCGAATTTGAGCTACGGACATGATAAATATAAAATAAGAACCTCCCTCTTTTATGATTTGTCGAGATAGCAATATATTTAGCAAATCAACACGAGTAACTACGCCCTTCAAACCAATAATTTGAAAGTTCTTAAGTAGTACCACCGACTACTATGACCAATAGAAAGAGTATTTTACCGGGTACGTAATTCTGACAATTGTTTGTAAATATGTGATCAATAAGACGTTTCTCTGGAAAGGAATGGGATTTTTTCAACCCACATATATTTTACTTAGAGACCCGACTAATTTACAGGGATATTGAGGATACAAACACAGTAATTTGATGTGTGTTTTTTATTTATCAAAAGTTAATATTTGAAGCACACACACAAGTGCAAAGAAAGCTTAATGATAGTACACATGTACGAGTGCACAAGTTCGTATTCGAAATTGGTGTTTTTCAAAGTATTTCTCATTTACTTTCTATGTATTAAGAAATACGACTCAAATTTAAACATTTATGAATAAATAGTTATTTGTATATTTCTACACACATGTAACGAAATGTATATGGTACATGTGGTATACTTTTGTAGGTCAACACAAATATATACTCGTATACTCCTACTGCACTTGTGTTATTGTCTAAACTGAGGTAAATTTGAAACCACATTCAAAATTTGACAACTTTAAAACAAGATGATAGTAAATTTAATAAGTGCCCGATAAACACGACACACATATGCTGCGAAATTCAACAAAAACCAAATATATGAGTAGTTGTACTTAAACATCTAGAAAACCTATAATGTTTATTGTACAAGCGCAACTTTAAACCATATAATAAGTCGACAGTTTTAACAAAACCAATGCGCTGTCGACTACTTTCTTGACATTGAGAGAGCATGTGACTCTGTATGGCACAATGGTCTACGGTTCCACGTGAATGAAGTGGGATTACCGCTGGTTCGCTGGTTATCTAACTTTTTGAAGAATAGAAAATGTAGAGTAAATGAACCTTTTCTGAGTACTTTACTCCAAAAACTGGCGTCCCTCAGGGAGGGATAGTTAGCCCTATACTCTTCATCATGTGTGTAAACAATTTACCATTGAAGGGTCCTAAGCATGGATTCTCCTCACAGTTTGCTGATGATGTGGCAGTCTGGAAAAGTGCCACAACACCAATAGTAGCAGCCATAAACATACAATCACAATTAAACAGAAGAAGCGAATACTGTCAAAAATACAGAATAAAAATAAATACAGCAAAAACACAACTTGTCGTCTCTACAAAATTGATAAAATACAAAAAAACAAACAAACTACAGCCTGAAATATATGTGAATGTAATACTACTTCCGCCTATCACATCGGCAAAAATTCTAGGTCTAACCTATGACACAAAATTAACATGGATTAACCATGTAAATGAAATAAAATTCTGGCGAAGAACCAACTATGCTTGGAGTCTAACTGGCAAGAATAGTAGAGCATCAACAGACAACATACTAAACATTTACAAAACACACATTAGACCAGTAAATGACTATGCAGCTCCAGCATGGATAACTGTAACTGACAAAACAATTAAAACGAAGTTACAAACAATCCAAAACACACTCTTCTCAACAGTATACAGTTTCCAGAGCAACATCACCCAAATTTACACATTCAAACATACTAACCATACCAGACAGACTCCTACATAGCACAATAAAGTATTTTGATAAAAATTGGATGAAAAATGAATTATTAAACTAACAAGAGAGGAACTTCATACATGATGAAGATAGTCCTAAACACTTCTACCAGATCAACATACATTTTAAACACAAAAATAAATAAATGAAAAAAAGATAAAATAATAATATATATTTAGAAAAAGGGCCACCATCAAACTAGACTTCCTACTGATAGGGCAAAATAATATTTATATATGTATACCAGTAAATAAACATTGATCTTAAAAGGGTTGGAGTAAATTCAGTCCACTATGAACCTAAAGCAGTGAGTAACACCAACCAACACTGCATGATCATATAAGAAAAGAAAGGCGGAAGAGGTGAAAGAGCACCTGACCCTCCAGAGTACATATGATACCCAAAAGAAAATAAACAATACGCAGTGCTCTATTTATTCTCGAATTTTGCCTTTTTCATTGACACGTTTAACATTAAATTTCGACAGATGAAGATATCTTCCAAGATGAAAATTAAAAATTTATTTGAATTTCGCACAAAGCTACATGAGGGCTATCTGCGCCAGCCGTCCCTAATTTAGCAGTGTAAGACTAGAGGGAAGGCAATTAGTCATTGCTACCCACCACCAACTTTTGGGCTACTGTTTTACCAACGAATAGTGGGATTTACCGTCACGTTATAATGCCCCCACGGTTGAAAGGGCGAGCATGTTTGGTGCGACTGGGTTCAAATCCGCGACCATCAGATTACGAGTTGAACGCCTTAACTCACTTAGCCATGCCGGGCCCAAAGTGAAAGATATACTCAGTAATAGATATTAACTACTTAATAAAATAAGCTGTTCAAGGCGTCGAGTTTAATACCTTCACGTGTAACTTTTGTTTGTGCGGGCATTGCGGTTATTACAGCACCTAGTGCTATAAAAATAAATTGTTTGTTTGTTTGTTTTTTGGAATTTCGCACAAAGCTACTCGAGGGCTATCTGTGCTAGCCGTCCCTAATTTAGCAGTGTAAGACTAGAGGGAAGGCAGCTAGTCATCACCACCCACCGCCAACTCTTGGGCTACTCTTTTACCAACGAATAGTGGGATTGACCGTAACATTATACACCCCCACGGCTGAGAGGGCGAGCATAAAAATAAATGCTTGTAAAAATAATTTCATCTCCATTATAACTTAATGTCTGCTAATTTAAACGTTTCATGTAACGAAGGTAATAAAATTTTCCTAATATTTTTGTTGCTTCTAAGCATTATAAAAACACGTGCTTACAATAATAATAATATCAATAATGAATTAGTCTCTTTATAATAATGTATTATAAAGTTACCGATTAAACGCCGAAAGCTGACAAAATACAGAAACTAGAAGGAGAAAAATTTGTGGTAACACCACAAAGCCACAATTCAATTTTAAAACAGCTTTGATTTGAATTCAAAATATACAAATTTAAAAGGAAGTGGAAAAAATCTAAAGATTACGTGTGTGTTTTCTTATTGCAAAGCCACATCGGGCTATCTGCTGAGCCCTCCGAGGGCTAAAGATTACGCGATTTTTATTACAAAATATTTATTCGATAATCACAATTACTGTTGTGAAAATTCTTTAAACAGCTCGTCTGGCAGGTATATTACATGACTTAAGAGTAAACAAAAACAAAAATGTACTTCGTCAGAAATTATAGTTTATATATTTTAGACAAACGTTCTTGGTCTGATACAAGTCTGTCATTCAGAGTCCTGTATACAACAGTCGTTTAGTTTAACAGTAAACGATTGGCTTGAATTATAGTGAATAAAATCCTTAAACACGTAATATTCGCTTACTATTAAAGTGTTATTGTTGTGACAGTTACAAAACATCAAAAATATCACATTACATGATTTATGCCTCTCGAGGATTTTGTCATGAAACAAAAGAATCGTGATGTAATGAGTGATTAATCTCTAAAGCCATCCAAGTGTTGCTCGTGGTAGGGTAAATGGGACTTCACGTTGTACCTACAGAAATATTGAACGCAAGCTAACGAGGCTGTAACTTCATTAAACATGTCACTGGTTAGGTTTCATTTGGAATATTGTGTTCAGTTTTATTTTGAATTTCGAACAAAACTACACGAGGGCTATCTGCGTTAGCCGTCCTTAATTTAGCAGTGTAAGACAAAAGGGAAGCCAGATAGTCAACATCACTCACCGTCAACTCTTACCAACGAATAGTGGGATTAAGCGCTACATTATGAAGCCCTCACGGCTGAAAGAGCAAGCATATTGGGTGTGACCGAGATTCAAACCCGCGACCCTCCGCTTACGCGCCTTAACCACCCGGCCTATTGTGTTTAGTCTTAAGTTTCTTATTTTTGGGAAGATATTAAATTATTGAAAAGGTTCAGAGAAGGGTTACTTCGGTACCTGAGATAGAGGGGCTTGTCATGTGAGGAGAGGTTGAAATCAAAACGTTTGATTGGCCTTTGGATGTTGTAGTGGCAGTAAATATAAGTGAGCTCAAAAGAAAGCTTCATTGGTATATGAATGATAAGAGTTGGTTTTAAATCTTTTTACTTATGTTAATTTATGTAGGGGATGGAACAGTCGAGGTGGACCAACAGGTTACATGTTTTCCCAAAACGTTGTGTTAATAGCCGTGTCGTTTTATGTATCAAATCACAAAATCTTTATTGTAAGAAAAGTAACAAATTCTTCAAAAAAGAGATACTATAATCATGTTACTAAAAAATTATTAATCGCTCAATTTATAATTAAAGAATCACACAGTAAGTTGATTTAGGCTGACTGTATTAGTTATACTCATACTGACCAAATTCATGCTTGTCCTTTGTGGAACTATAACGTCGTCACATTACTCATGGCGCCCGAGAAACGAGCTTCTGGTGACACTTTCTGGAACAACGACGCCACACTGAGCTATGAACGCGCCATATGGTGACAAATTTTGGAAATGTGTCATTCTCTTTAATGACAACATTCCTTTCCCACTTCAGACCGACACATATGTAGCGCCATCTAACGGCCTGTTGCACAAGACCTGGGATAACTATTTATGCCTGTTGATTTTTTTTGTAACTGATAAACAAGTTGCATGTTGTATTGTAAAAACTTAAAGTAATTTGTGCTATAATTTGGGTACAAAATTTATGCTTACAATATTCTCTATGACTAACTTTTTTAGGATAATAACGAAATTTACATATTTAGAAAATGTTTCTTATAATCTGTTCAGTCTTTACTGTTTTCGTTGATTTCCAACAATAGCTTCTATTTAAAGTACTGTCAGCCATTAAAGTGTGCTGCAAAATTTTATACAGTCCAAATCCTATCATTATGGCCATAACGCGCATACGATTGCTGTGAATGATGTGGCCCGGCATGACCAAGCGTGTTAAGGCGTGCGACTCGTAATCCGAGGGTCGTGGGTTCGGATCCCCATCACACCAAACATGCTCGCCCTTTCAGCCCTGGGGGGCGTTATAATGTGACGGTCAATCGCACTATTTGTTGGTAAAAGAGTAGCCCAAGAGTTGGCGGTGGGTGGTGATGACTTGCTGTCTTCCCTCTAGCCATCCCTCATTTAGCAGTGTAAGGCTAAATAACAAAGGGCTCCGACACTTTCATTCATTTATCAGGTATAATAGCTAAGTCGATAAAAGCAGTTCGTTTTCGTCCTATTATCTTTAATATCTAAAAGAAGAGAAATAGAATTGAATATGAGGATAACATAAAAGGTGGAACGTAAACGTGTCAGAGAGGAAAGGGTATAACGGTACAACGATATTAATGTATTCTAGTGACACTTGAATCAGGTATCTAATGACAATTAGTATTTATTATGATAGTGTATTGTTCAGTCTGATGATAAAAAGAGAATTGTTACGTTTCAACTCACCAACAGATAGCGGGTCAACAATGATCAACGTACTTTTTATATTTATTTTTTGTTTTTTATTACTAAGTCGTTTACTTCTCTTATGTGTTTCTGTTTAACATTAATTCCATCAACCTTTAAACTTTGTTCACCAACTTTCATCATCCCAGTGAGTAAACTCAATGTTTTATTATCTCATCCGGGTTACGAACTATACAGATAATACAGTAACGTGTCATATATCACCCAGAAGACACTAAAATGACGTCATACAATGGATGCTTAACACTTCAATTCGTACTGTTGTGAAGTGGTAAAACGTGTGACTGTCATGAATCACGAAAAGAATTAGGCATTCTGTAGACTAGAACACGATGTGGCATGTGACCTGAAAAGCAAATAAAAATATTTGTTACTCCCAAACCTGGATTTATTTACTCTTGAAACAGAAAATTTTCGAAGTCTTGTTTCAGTACTTAAAACTAGGTTTACTATTTTTCAAGTTTATTTTCAAAGTTCGCGCAAAGCTACACGAGGGCTATCTGCCATAATCATCCTTAATTTACCAATGTAAGACTAGGGGGGACAGCTAGTCACCACCACCCATCGCCAACTCTTGGACTACTATTTCACCAACGAATAGTGGGATTGACCGTCACATTATAATGACACTCTGACTGAAAGGGCGAGCATGTTTGATGCGACGGGGATTCGAACCCGGGATACTCACATTTAGAGTCGAGCGCCCTCACCACCTGGTCATGCTTAGCCTATTCTTTAGGTCCAGTATCTTTCACACATTAATATATTTTTAAATCTAGGAGGTTTTATTTAAATATATTTCAACACTTTCCTAACATTGTTTCACCCTAATAGTAAAACGGTACTTTTGTTAACATCACATTAAATATTAATATGAACATTTTAAAATTACTGGATTTTTAGAATAATACAAAATATTTCTAATTGCACATACCTAAAAATGCATGTCTGCTTGTGTTTCGTGTGATAGGACTTAAGCCTTTATTTAATAAATACGGCCTATATTCGTTGGATAAGTTAACACTAAGTTTTGTTCGTTTTTTACTTTCGTTTACTGAGAACAAAGTTTACCGTTCGTAATGCTATCAACAGGTAAACTTGTTATTTTACTATCTTACGTTAGACCTTTTCAAAAAATGTTAATACATCGAACAAAATGTATACGAAATTATATTTACACTCGCCTTTTGCTTGCATCAGTCAAGTGCGTGCGCGCATATTTAAAGAGTACGATTTAAAACACGCATTTTCAAGACAGACAAAATTGATTATTACAATAATAAACACAATCTTTGTTGTCCTGTTGATAATACAACTTAAAGTACGTGTACAATAGTATAGAAATACTGCTTGTAAAACTATAAGGTATTTAAACTGTGATATATTTGTAATACAAATCGGTAAAACGTAATCAGGAACACAATATTTTAAATGTTACATTTCAGGTATATTTTGAAGTAGAATAATTATAAAATACTACTTTGGTGACTGGTTTTCAACTAGACATTATAAAGCTTCCAAAATCTGAAAGAAAGACTTCAAAATTGCTGTTGTTGCCATAGCATGTGTCTCCCATCTGGTATCAGAGGAATTTTAACACACTTTTATTTCCAAGATAAGTTTTAAGAATTTTCCACTGGCTGGTTGAGGCTGACAAAAATGTATAAAGCAAATGCATCATAGAGAAAAAAATTAGCTGCGACTTGACAGCAGTCAACAGAACCTCGGCCTATCAGATTTAGTGAATGGGCTGTACAGGGCACATGTGTGTCAAACTTATTTTCTTCTAAAATCTTTTGCTAGTTACAATATTTAAGCCTAACGTTATTGTCACTCATTTCTCAGATAACAACGCTATTGTTAGGCCTAATATTAAGACATTGCAACTAAGACCACTAACGTTAAACCTAATACTCAGTATTAACCTTGCTCACATGAACTTGCTCAATTCATGCACCTTTCCAGACAATCCTAAATTAATTTTGTTGATTTGTCAGTTCTTTACAGTATCTTCGTACGACCACGGTCCACAGTATTGTACTGTTACTAGTAGTATGGTGTATACATAACAATGTTAAGACTTGTTGTCGTACATGTCGAAGTCTTACGTAATTTAGCTAAAAAGTCGAATTGTCGCCTTTAGACCTGCCGATCATTCGATTGTTTTCCCAGCTTTTTAGAAATGTAATAGAACACAAAGGCACTCGAAATGCAATTTTCGCTCTAAACATGCTCATGGAAAGATCACTGGAAGTACAAAAGGATTTATATCTATGTTTTATTGATTATTCTAAAGCCTTTGACAAAGTGAGACATGGTGACCTATTCGACATGTTGTCAGACCTGAACATCGATGCTAAAGATCTAAGAATCCTTAGAAACCTTTACTGGCAGCAAATGGCAGCTATCAAAATTGAAAATGAATTGAGTGAATATAGACCAATTGAAAGAGGGGTGAGGCAGGTATATGTATTTTCACCAGATCTTTTTAACTTATACAGCGAAATAATCCTACGAAACATCAATGAACATCAGGGAGTCAAAGTAGGCGGATACAATATCAACAACTTGCGCTACGCTGATGACATAGTCCTCATTGCGGACTCCGAACGAAATCTACAGACTCTCCTCACAACAACAGTAGACGAGAGCGAAGAAAAAGGCTTGCAGTTAAATGCAAAGAAAACAGAGTGCATGGTTATCTCAAAACAATCAATTACACCCACATGTAGCATAACCGGCAAGGACGTGGGAATAAAACAAGTCGAAAGCTTCAAATATCTTGGATATACCATAACATCAAATGCAAAGAGTGACAGAGAAATAAAGAAAAAAAAATGCAATGTTCAAGGATACTTTCAATAAAATGAAGTCCATATTCACAAACAGGAACATAACAAATGTTACTAAAATTAACACCTTGAAATCATATGTATGGTCTGTTCTCTTATATGGCTGTGAGAGCTGGACACTGAACAAAGATACAGAGAAGAGATTAGAAGCTGCTGAAATGTGGTTTCTCAGAAGAATGCTAAAAATATCATGGACTAAAAGAAAAACAAATGTGGAAGTCATGGAACTGGCAGGATACAAAAGGCCCCTCATGAAAACTATAAGAAAGAGACAAATGGAATTTCTAGGACACATCTGCAGGAAGAATGGGATAGAGAAACAGATGCTATGTGGAAAAATAGAAGGGAGGAAAAGCAGAGGGTGTCAAAGAACTAAATATATCGACAGCCTCAATAACTATGTCACCAAGAACTCAATGAGCAACGCCGAGTTGATAAGGAGGACTGACAACAGAGATGTCTGGCATGCCATGGTCGTCGATGTCTGCCGCAGAGTTGACACATGAAGAAGAATAGAACACATACTGATCTTAATTTATAGTTACAAAATAGCTGAATTACACCTAAAAGTTTGTCGTCGTTGTCTCTGTGTTTCTGTCTCGGATTGCTCGTTTGTTTCATAAAAAATATCGCCAGTAGGCCGGGCCGGGTAGGGGCATTATGACGTCAGGATAGGATTAATGAAAACATAAGAAGAATATAACTGTGATCTGCATTGTTGAGTCTAAAAATGGCATATTTGAATTTTTTATTTTTTTTTGCTGGTTATGGGGATAAAAATAAGGGTGTCCAGTCTCAAATCACATTTATCTATTCATATTATTACATAATCACAAGGGTATACGTACATGTCCAATACTCTTATAGGTTACATGTAATCTATAAACGGTGGTATTGCTACAGTGGCATTCCTTTCTAATATTTTTCTTTGGTATGATAAATTTCAAAACGTACTCACATACAAAGGACATTTTTTTTAACAGCAAGTTATTTGAAGCCAAAAAAATTACGGCTCAGAAAAGGTTCCGTGATAAACACTTATAAAAATATTACAAAACACACAAATAATGCAGTACTAAAGCAAATAAAACTGAAACAAAGGAGACAATAACCCAAGTATAACGTGCGAAAACAGAAGCGTAAAAACATTAAACTAGCCACCTCTCTGTACACGTCTGTCACCATTTCGTTTGACTTATGTTTCTGTGGTACTATTTTCTTATTTTACTGTAGATGTAACTGAATAAAGCAGTAAAAGATAAAACAAAACAGTTCCACTACCTTCAATTTCTTATAAATAGCCACAGCAGAAGGAGTGATTTAAAAAATATTTCATTTTGTAGGTCAGACATTATAACATACTTTCACTTGAAGTTTTATCGACATTCTGTTTCACCCTTAACAATAATCTTTCGCAAATCAATTACTTCTTACTTCAGGTACACAGACTAGAAATTTCTCGAAACTTTAGTCACTAATGGTGCCAAAGTAAATACTTTTAACAATGCAGAGTAAAGTCAAACACGGCAGATAATGTTTATTTGTTTTCCTTACAGTAAAGCCACATCAGGCTATCTACTGAGTCCACCGAAGGGAATCAAACCACTGATTTTAGCGTTACAAGTCTTTAGACTTATCGCTGTATCAGCAAGGGACAATACATTTTTATTTCTTCTATTTAAATTTAATTGTTCAGCGCCTTATGTATTGTTTTACTTTAATTATCTGTTTGAGGAAAGAAGCATCATTTGGAATGAGAGTTTGGTTGTTAGATATCCAGCTTCTCTAATCGCTTCAAACTTCATAAAGCAACAATTTGACCAAGCTACTACTACTGCCATCAGACTGTTATATAAATTTAAGATTTTTTCTTTGGAGTCTTCAACAGAATGTACTTCATGATCACGAGAAACCTACTTGAAGAAACACTGAATTTCATTACGGCTAATATAGGTGTGAAAACTTTTATTAAAAACAACGTTTCAAACTTCTTAGGTCACTTTTAGGTAAACAAAGAGAATTTGCATGTTTCTGTATTTTCTTTAGATGACACTTTACAACTACGTTTTTGAAGGCTGAATTAATTTCTTTCTGTGTCCCCTTCTTTAGTCATATACATTTCATAATAATATTTCACCACAAGAAACAAAATAATAAAGCTACACAAGTTACCAGTACTTTCATCTTCCATAAATTCATGATATTTAGACATCACTAAGGTTTTGACATTCCCTGTTTTTAGACTTCTTTTTGTACTTTTCTGTTTATCGAACCTGTCGATCATTTCATTCAACAAAAAACACCACTCTGATAAGTTGTACCTGAAAATTTGAGACTGGACTGTAAATTTCGTGATAACAATGAAGCTGAGTGTATATACTTTTGATTATTGAATTCATATTGTTATTTGAACATACACGACTTTAGGATCATGTAATTCACTCCAAAACCTAAGATTTTGTGTGATTGGAAATTCGCGCAAAGATAGTCCAGAGCTATCTGTCCTAGACGTCCCTAATATAGCAGTGATATATTACTGGGAATGCAGCTAGTCAACATCATCCACTGACAAAATTTGGGGTTTCTCGTTTACAAAAGAACTGTTGGATTGGCCGTGAGTTATAAAGCTTCCGTGGCTAAAAGGGTAATTATGTTCGGTGATGTGGATCCAAACCCGCAGCCCACAGATTACGAGTCAAATGTACTGATTCCGAGGCTATGCAAGGCCCTAAAAACGCAATAATTAATATCACAGTCTGTTGTCAGTAACGACAGTACGGTCAAGTTGTTGTTCTTGTAAAGTTTGTAGCGGTTAGACGAGTTGATTGTTTAACTCAATTAAAAATTGTCATACACAGTAGAAATGAAATTATTATTAAAACAATACACGTTTTATAAGTTTTTTGTACAATTAAGTGATATATTATGCGCATTATGCGATAAGTTGCTATGTCGGAGATACCCAGTGATTCAGGCTTAACAGACCGTAATTTTGAACCAAAAACCATTGGAAAGGTAATCAGTCCATACCATTTACCGTATGAAGAGTTTTCTTGGAGAAAAAGTGCGATTGCCTGTTACTATTATGACGCACATACAGCTGAAAGAACGAAGCGTGGTTAGTAGTACCACTTCTCAAACACAAGACCCAAACAGAATAAGAACATGGTCATAAGGACATAAGAATATAACATTTTGTTCGTCACAAATATTCCAAATGTTGGCGGTGTTTGATGTTGATTAGTTGTTTTCCCTCTACTCTATCACTTCAAAGTCAGGGACTGCTGACAGAGATAGTCATCACAATATTAAAAACAACCAATCAGTCCCTCAGGTCTTAGTACCCGATATGGATTATATCGCTTCATTACAGACCCATCATACTGAAGACGTCATACTGTATAAAACGAAATGCAAGAAAACTTAGGGAGTGACGTACCCATAGCTCAGGACTTCAGGACTGACCTGCGATTTCAGAGCTCCACGTCATAGCTCTTCAAGTGTACAGTGAATCTATCTTGATGGGCCTCTTCGAAGAACCAACTTGTATGTCATCCATACAAAAAGAGTGAGAACCGTGCCGAAAAACAACTAGCTTACCCCATGAATCCGAGGAATACGGGCCTAAACAACGAAAGCATTTGCGGCCTATTGTTCACCTCTTTAAGCAAACTTCCACTTTTACAACCACAAAAAAGAAGAAGACAACCGTTACCAGTGATCCAGATTATGGGACTGAAGGTCCTTGCCTGAATCCAGTTACTACTGAACGACATAATGCCCTGCACTTTGGTGCTGTGATGGCATGTTATAAGAGTGACAGTCAAACAATAGTAGTTCAAGAGTCAAACATATATTTCAATCAAGATAAGATTGCAGAAATTAGTGTTTAATTCACGTTACCTTAAAATTGAAAATTCCCACGAGGGAAGGCAGACAGTCAGTATATAGCTTCCTCCACTATCATTTTGGTTGCCCCAAGTGGGCCTGGTCTGGCTAGGTGGTTAAGGCGATCGAATCGTAATCTAAGTATCGCGGGTTCGAATCCTCGTTCCACCAAACATGCCCGCCCTTTCAATCTTGAAGCGTTATAATATGTGGCCAACTATTCGTTGGCACAAGTGTTGGCGGTGGGAGGTGATGAGTAGCTGCCTTCCCTGTAGTCGTATACTACTAAATTTGGGACGACTAGCACAGATAGTCCCCATGTACTTTTACGCGAAATTAAAAAAAAAGAAAAAAGAATCACACACAATAATACACTCGTAGTTCTGAAATGCGATGTGTAATAAGTTGTTTGTTTGTCATCAAATGCCAACATAGACCCTCTAATCCAAAATATAACATGCTAATCATTAAATCACACCGAGCCCAACATTGGACTTCATTCTCCTCATTACTGTTGAGATGTTTTCGTAGTTTTAAACATAAACATAAAAATGTGCACTAAAAACTGTTCAATGAAGTTGGGTTTTCAATCATTGACCACAATAAAAGAAGAAACACTTTTTAATAACTTAAAAGGTTTGTCAAGGAAAACTAGACATTCAAATGTGCACTTTCAATCTTTATTGTTTTTTTCTGAGCCTAAATTCAACTAATGATTGCTGTCCCTTTCTAAAGGTTCAAAGTCCAATCACTAGCTTCAGTCAATGATGTCTAATTTTAATATTCGATGACATAATAAAGTAAATAAACAGTATTTGTGATATATATGTACTCATAAAGAAACTAATAACAAATGAAAGTTTAATATTAAGAGCACAATATTGATATTAATGAATACAAATCTATCCTGAAAAATACTTAGTGCTAAAAAGAAGAACAGGTTTATACGTTCACAAACTCTTATCCATGAATCAGATTTTAATAACCCTTGAGGTAGGTCATCATTTGCAATTATCGCAACACTTTTTATATATATATTTTCACCATAAACAGAAGTAATCTTGCTGATGTTTCCCGTCTTTCTTGCCTTCTTTACTTCTCGGTTGTTTTCACTTATCGTCGACAGATTGGTAAGATCTGTCTGTTTTTCCTTTATTTATTTAAACTAAATCTAGCTACAGATATAAGTTTAACAGTACTCTCATGATTAAGCAATAAATAATTGTCTAGATTCCTTAGCTAAGTGTATTCAGTCATAATATTTCATTATTTCACACCATTAAATATAGTATCTCACATGAAGGCGGATATATCAAAATAGTACCTCATATAAAGTCGGAGGTCTTAAATTAATACTTAGCCTGAAATCAGATGTATCAACATAATATCTCGTATGAAAGAAGGTACAAGAATATAGTATCTCACATGAAGAAAGATATTTCTAACAGCAGTTTGGGCACACAAACCAAACTTTACTGAAGCATTTAGGTAAGTAATATAAATAACACTGTCGTTCAACAAAATGAGAAACAAAAAAGTGTGTTTTTCTTTTAGTTTATTATATATTAAATTTAAAACAATGTATTTTGTATCATTTTATTTACTTATGAGAAATACTTGAAAAATCATTGCACAAAAATTTAGTAAATAATAGCAACTATGACGAAAAACATGTTTAATCATCACACAGAATTTCGGTAAGTAGTATTAGCTATAACTGAAAACCTTTTTTTGGTTTTATTCGTAAGGTTAATTAAATGTACTGACTTTTGAACTTCCAAAAGGGACATTGAACACACTTAACATTTTGAAATGTGAGAGCGCTACAACTGAACACCTAACCCTACTATTCAATTAAAAGATAGTCGGTATTGAAGTCAGATACTCTCCCACGACTGTATGATAAAATGATTAATTCTTGTGTTCCACATACTTTAAATATCAAGAATTGAAACATAACATGTATATTTCTACAATGCAATAAAACATCGAAATAAGAGCTAGCTCTACCGTCCACCAAGGATACCTTACAGCTGCAGGTTTTGAAGCCCAGATGAATGGTGCTTAAAAACCAGTTGAATCTTGAGAGAGTCGTATTTAAATCCGATTTACGTGATGTATCGATTACGCGAAGCAGAGAAAAAACTGAAAATATAAGTTATTAATAACAGAAATATGTATAATTCTTTAAGCCCAACGATATCTTGATTTAATATCTTAAAATTTTTAATTAAGTAAGTACGATATTTCTTGCATTTATACTACATTTTCATATTAGACACTAACAATAAAGTATAAAATCTGACTTATTCCACTTAAGAAAATTAAGTTATTTTATTTAGTCCCAAAGTTACTTAGTTTAAAAGATCGTTACTCACCTTTTTAAACAACAAAACAAGAATCTATCTAGTTAATTCAACCTATACAAATCTTTATAAACTATACAGAAGTAAACCAGCTGGTATCTTTAACTTCTATTTACTCGCTTTAACAACACACTTTATTAATTAAATAAATCACCTCGACACAGTTAGTTTCATAAGGTATATCTCAGTTATATAACATAAGTATTTTGTTATGTAATAACAATGGCTATATAGTATGTATCAGGGTTTCAGCTAGGTTTTCCTAAGGATACACCTCACTAGACTGCATGACAAGAATATAACTGGTTTTATTTTTCGAAGATAGTTTTCACAATTAAAACTGTTTTCGTCACCGCTATTGCAGAAGATCAAAACAGTATTTCAATTTAGTATTTACTTTTAATATTGCAGAATAAGGGAAAATGTGGGTTGTTATAAATATCTATTGTCACGGATATGTTACTTAGTAATTAATAAATTTACATGTTTAATAACTTAAAATATTGTTTTAAAAATTGAAATTCAAAGAAACACATAACGTAAAGAACTAATGTGCAATTGAGAACATGCCACTGCACTGTGGTTTTGAATATTTTTAAATTTAACTTAAGTTGAAGATTAAATAAATAAGTGATACAAATTGGGTAACTCGAGTAGACCCCTCTGTGACACAGCGGTATGCATTCGGGATTTACAACTATAGTGAGCAGGGTTTGATATCCATGGTGGGCTGAGAACAAATACCGAATTTTGTAGCTTTGCGACTAATTACAAACATAATATATAAATCAGAAAACTTCTCCAGACAATGTAAAGAAACAAACAACACAAACTCTACAAAATTCTTCACAGTCAATAAAGTCCTCTTCTAAATTGGTTTAATTATTTAGAAAAAATATCCCAGGTTTGACATAGTAAAAATAGTAAATATAAAATATATTAGTAGGTATGATTAATAAACTTCATATTCTTGCTCTAAGACGAATTGATTATTTCTACTTGTATCAGTTAACACTTTAATCATAGTTATGTGTTTTCATGAACATCTGTTGACTGTTTTTAATTAAATACATTAATAAAGCTATCAGTCACCATCGTCTTACTGACAAATGAATGTACATGATTTATAATATTGTCTTTTACAAAATACATATTATATCCTTTTCTAAGTTCTTGGTTAATTTAAAGATAATTCAAACAGTTTTCTCATGATAATATCTAAATTATGTTTTCCTTATTTGTAGATATTATTGGGAGATCAACTTCACATGAAACTTGTCCTTCTGTATTTCTTACACTTATTCTAAGCCTACACAAAAATCAACCAAGGGTATTTAAGTTAAGAGCGTTTTGGTCTCTGGATCAAGGCATCCCACTGTACTTACACGCAACAATCCTTCACAGATTCAAAATTATCTTAAATAGAGCATAATATATACAGAGTTATTCAATGTTTAATTCTGCACGCGTGTGAATAACTTATTTAGAAAATAAAACTACTTTGATTCTCTACGTTCTCAGATTCTAAATATACTGCAGTATTCAGCATGCGAGAAGAAGATGGAGTATGACAGACATTAGAATTTTTAACGTTTCGTTTAAAGTTGTCATAGCAACTGTGTAACACAAAACAGACCGAATCTACATCTGTTTCTCGCGATATCGATTGTAGAAAAATGAAAATAATCCACTTAACAAAGAAAACACACAGTAATAACTACAACGTTAAAAAACTATAGCAAGGCAAAATCGAAAGTCACCACAACCTAAACGGATAAAATTCCACACAAGCAAAGCTCAGCCTTACTACAGTGGAGCGCCATTAAGCCGCGGACCAGTAAACCGCGAAATCACTTAAGCCGCTGTAGCAAGTCTTGTCCCAAAATTTTTTATGTATTAAATCTACTACCTGGCTTTTTAAAGTTTCTCACACTCTCCTTGTCTTTATAACTTCAAGGGGATATTTAAAAAGGATTTGCTTTAATTTAGGAAATAAATAAAATATATTACAATAGAAATCGACCGTTAATCTACCTTTTCCGCTCTCTATGTCAGCTTTATGGAGGCCGCCATTGTTACCGAATCACACCTCTCGATACATTAAAGTTAATCCGCGGTAAATCCGTGAAAAAAGTGATCCATAATTAAAGCATTATTTTTAATTCGATAATCCGATATTTTTATGGAATTGTATAAATATTGGTCACAAACCCAATAGAAATCACTTCAGTTTCTGAATTAATAGTGAGCATATCATATTGACATGGCGGCCCGCATGTAACACGGGAAGACGAAATTTTACAGGGAAAAGCGAACCATCGCAATGCATTGGTCGTTTGTGTTAAAACGGCACTTGTCAATTGTATCTGAATAGTCTATACATTAATATTATAATGATCACGCAATGACCCGGATGAGGCTCCTCGGCGGAGCTGTTGGCGACTTCGGCTTTTCAGTCACAAAGGTTTAAGCCGCGGTTAAGCAGGTTGACCCCCCAAGTACCGCGGCTTAACGGCGCTCCACTGTATGTAACTACTGGCATGTGCCTTCTTTGAGACAGTTCAAATATGAAAAACAAAATGTGAAGATAAAAAATACACTTGCCTTTTATGCAAAATTTTGAATCAAACTATATACTACGTTATTCCCCCCACCATCCGTGCTGATACTGAATGGTATTCTCGAAACGTTAACTTTTAAAATGTGAACTTCAAATATCGTATTGAATCAGAATATGTTTCCCATACAGTTGCAACAGTCTGCAGTAATATGCAAATAGGTTGAGCTTAATTCAAACTCGTAATATAACTTATGATATGTATAAAATTAATACATTTAATCTCACTTCCTATAGTTTGTTTAGAACATTCGAGTAAAGCTATAAAGTGCTATTTTTGCTAGCTGATCCTAATTTTTAACACATACAAATTCTTAAAAACATTACAGAACTGGTTTGTTCGATCACGTTTTCGTTTTCTCAATTCGAAATTCCCACCTGTGAAATCTTTAGGTTCTCCACGACTCAACCACAATCGGAAACTTGATTTTATTTGAAGTATGCTATTTCCCCGAAAAGAAACCGAAGGTAACCTGGAGGACTCTTGTATTTTAATTACTCGCACCACGGTACAGTGGAATTGTCCGGCAGGAAATCATCAGACACTAAAATGACGTCACATAAGAGAAGCTTTCACGTTGCAATTTGTACTGTCGTGACGTCATTAAAACGTACGAGAAGTACTATACACTCTCTACACTTTAACCCAGAGTGACATATGGATTTCAAGAAATAAAGATATTTCACACCCTTAATTTGGGTTACATTTACTTATGAAGAACACTTTCGGGGACCTTACAGAAGTACTTCTACTAATTTTGAATATTATTGTAATTATGGAAAGCAAAATATTCTTCTTTTAAGGTCTTCATAGTCCTTTGGATCCTTATCACCATCTTCTGCTTAAACTAGAGTTTTCATAAAAACATAGACTGAAATGTAGCAGTTAATTAACTAAGAAACACATCACGGAATATCCCCGAGAGGATTCATAAAAAACCCGCTTTTTAGAAAAGATAAGTTTATTATAAAGTTTTGTCATTTCCTAGTAAAGTCGTCGGAAAAAATTCACTGTCTTGAGACATTCGCAATAATTTCATAAATCTTATATGAAACAAATTAAATTGTCTATGTGTTCTTAATAATGTGTACAGTAAGATATGCGACACTATTAACGGTCTTGAGAAATAACTACACTTGATTTGGAAAATAATTGTAATTTAAATTATAATTACTTTTATCATCAGAAACATAAGACGGATGAGAAGTAAGAAACAGTAAACTAATCAATAAAGAAGTGAGTATATCCAATATTTTAACCTTTATTACAGACGATACATGTACTTTGATAAACTGTACAGATGTCAGTGTTTGTTAGTGAAAGGATAAAAGTGCATTCGAGTCCTTGTCAGTGAGATGACAGAGACAAAATTCGAATGTGCACTACAGCAAGAAGAGATACAATTATAGAAACTTATACTTTGGTGATTAAAATTATAAAAATAAAGAGTACAGGTCAATTACAGTTAGTAAAGATAAAACTGATTTAAATTTAATTAGAGGATATGTAAGAGAAAACTTAATCACACTTTTAAAGAAAATGAAAGAAAACCCTGTAAAACGCTGAAAACACAAAGGAACGTGAAAGTTTCACGATATTTTTAAAGTAGTTATTCGTTTTTCAATAGAAAAGGTCCGGCATGGCCAGGTGGGTTAAGGCGTTCGACTCGTAATCTAAGGTTCGAATTCCGGCCACACCAAACATGCTCAACCTCTCAGCCGTGGGAGCATTATAATGTGATGGTCAATCTCACTATTCGTTGGTAAAAGAGTAATCCAAAAGTTGGCGGTGAGCGGTGATGACTAGCTGACTTCCTTCTAGTCTTACACTGCTAAATTAGGGACGTTTAGCGCAGATAGCAATCGAGTAGTTTGAGCGAAATTAAAAAACAAATCGAATAGAAAACAAAGTGCATTACAAAACCCAAGCTACTGTTTTCTTCCAAAAATCTCTAGGTGTCTGCCAGATCGTATCTGTTTTAAAAAAGATGTATAAATACTTTATCTGTGGATATAAAGTTTACTACAAATATATACATGAGTCGAGCATACAAATCTGAACACCTCAGGAAATAGTAATATTATTGGAGATACCCACAGGTCTTACATCTCTTGCTACACATAGCTTTGTAGGATATAAGCTCTTTCGAAATTACTAAAGGTAAATCCATAAGATGCCAATGGATGTCTGTCCTGTTCAGCTGTGTGAATGTGTTATATTGCAAACAGACACCATCAATGTGAACTCTTTGACAAAATTGACAATTTTATTAGTCCATTACTCTGTATTTTACCTCCTAGGTGACTTAGGTTACCGTTGTTATAACGAGGCAGGAAAACAGTTTTTTTCTATTAAGATGGATAGAACTTTTTTTAGAATGGAAGATCTAAAATATTTGTTGCTAACAGGTGTTTTTAAACTCGTAAATGTTGTTAATTTTAGAAGTCACACAAATAGTCCGCTTACAGGAAGCGATTATCATTATGGAAAACTGTACCAATCCTTTTTTTTTTGATATCTTAATCACATATGTAAAGTTAAGAAACTGCTGTAAAAACGTATAAAACAAGTTGAACAAACAAATATCTGTGCAATGGATGATAAGATCAGTTTTGTTTTTAAAAAGCACCAAATAATTGTTACCATAGTTTTTAAGAATCACAGATGAAATGATCAACAAAAGAAGGCTTGAAGGAATGTCAAATGGTAATGGAATTTTCACAGTACACCCACATTTCACTTATAGCTGTAAATCGACTTTGTATTAAATAGAAGAAAAGCACATCAAATTATATGTTCATGAAATTGTGTCAGTGAAGTCATTCTTAAAAACAACTATGATCTTATTTATTTTGGTCGTAATGGTAGCAAAAGTAGAAACTTCGTCTCTATTTTGATACCATTTTAACATGACCAGTCATAAAATAATGGAAACGACGAAATTTTAAAAACAAAATTACTTTAATTTGATTGGTATTTGCATTTTTTCTAGTTCAGCCTTTTCTAGAAATTTGTAGAAGATTCTTGAGAGTAGTACACAATATTTCTTTTACGAATATGCGCAAGAAAATTCTTGAAATTTCGAACGTCGCGCTTGATTCATATAAAAACCGAGAGACAGTAATACATGAAGAATACAGTTTTTTCCTTTTAATTTCGCACACAAGCTACTCGAGGGCTATCTGTGCTAACCGTCCCTAATTTAGTAGTGTAAGACTAGAGGGAAGGCAGCTAGTCATCACCACCCACCGCCAACTCTTGGGTTACTTTTTTACCAACGAATAGTGGGATTGACATTATAACTCCCCAACTGCTGGGAGGAGAAGCATGTTTGGCGCGACGGGGATGCGAACCCGCGACTTTCAAATAACAGGTCGCACACCTTAACACGCTTGGCCATGCCAGGCCGAAGAATATTGTGAGTCATCTACAATGAGAATGCTATGTTACAACTGTCATTAGCTCTAACTAATCGGAAAACAACCCAATTTGACAAGCAACATTTATAGAATTTTAACATTTTAAACCGTTAAACCTCAGTTAATCAACTTTTACGTTATTATTACTTCGAAAATATTAAATATACTCGGCGGAAAATTTCAGCTTGTAAGGATGTGCAGTCTATCAAACTAGCTAGCTTAAACAAGGAAGGACAGTATTAACGTCCGTAAGTTTATAAAACTGTTGTATACGATCCATCATTTGTAATAACTCTTAGTGATAACAGTTTTCATAAATTGTAATTTTTGTATTAAAATATATTTGTCTTAAAAAAGAATATTGTTTGTTTCAATCTCGTTGCAAAATATCATAAATTTAATACGTAATGTAAGTAACAAAACAAAGAGGAGACTCGTCAAGGATAAAAAATAATACGTAACAAGTTGAATTTTATTCACGCCATGTTCTAGAGATCTGGTAGAAAAATGTATATATTTAAAAACTGCTTGTATGTGTTAGGAAATTTTTTTATGAAGGGGAGCAAACAACGTTTCGACCTTCTTAGGTCATCGTCAGGTTCACAAAGAAAGAAAGAGGTAAGTGACTGATAGCTGACCACATGTTTGAAGAGGGTTGTGTAATTGAGTGTAGGAATGTAGAGGGCGTGCTTAGATGTTTCATGTTTATTTTGGGCTTGAGTTGTTGTATAAGTAAGGCTTCTTTAATTTCGAGTTTGTTTATGTTGCTTTCTTTATTTAGTAATTGAGTGTTTTTTATGGTTATGTTGTTTTTATTTGATTTGCAGTGTTCGAAAACGTGTGAAGGTGACTTTTTGTGTTCTTTTTTAAATACACTGCTGGCCAAAATCTTTAGGCCAATGAACGTAAAGACAAAATATACACTTTACGTTGTTAGACTCAACCACTTATTTGAGTAGAGCTTCGAAAGATGAAAATATGAAAAGGGAAAATAAAAAACACAACTTTTTTACCATTTAATGGGGAAAATGTGAACACTATGAAATTTCCTAAAATATTAGCTGGTCAAAAGTTTAAGACCATACTGAAACGAAGCGTTAATCGGTAAACACGTAACGAAATTTAGTCATTTGTGTTCAAGCATTAGCGTTGTCAACATCTCCCACTAACATTTCTTGTGTTACTTTGGGAAAAAAAAACAAAACATGGCAAAGGCTGAAAAGTTGACATAGTTGAGCGTAGTAAAACTGCTGTTGCAAATTTCTTAAACAACCTTGATGGATACGGAACGAGAATTACAAGTGGTCGGCCAAAGAAACTTTCGCCAACGTTGAGTAGGAGGATTCGACAGGTTGTCCGGCAAGACAACAGCCGATCGTTCAACAAGATTAAGGCCCTTACGGACGCATAATGCAGCTCAAAAACAATAAGACGGTATTTACGAGAAAAAGACTTTAAAAACCGTAAACGTCTTCAAAGGCCACGCCTCCTTCCAGCTCGGTTAAACTTTGCTGAGAAGCGCCAAACATGGGACGTAGAAAAGTGGACAAACGTTTTGTTCTCTAATGAGAAAAAATTTAACCTGGAAAATCCAAATAGCTTCAAACGTTACTGGCACGATAAGAATATCCCACCGGAGACATTTTCTACACGACACAGTGGAGGGGGTGCTTACTCCTTCCATAGAACAATGGAGCTTTAGGTTATACAGGGGTGTGAAACAGCAGCGGCTACATTGGCATGTTGGAGAGAGCATCCTTATTGACTGAATGCCCTCGCTTGTCTAGAAATGACTAGATTTTTCAGCAGAACAACGTTGAAATCCACAATGACCTCAGAACAAAGGACTTTATCATGGCAAATAACGCGATTCTTTTGGACTATCCAGCATGTTGACCCGAAGTGAACCCAATGGAAAATGTTTGGGGATGGATGCAAGTGAAGTCTGTAGAAATGGACGTCAATTTTAAACAGTGCACGATCTTCGTGAAGCCATCTTCACCACTTGGAATAACATTCCAGTCAGCCTTCTGCAAACGCATGACTTCTTCTTGGTATGGTCTTAAACATAGTGTTCACATTTTGCCTATTAAATGTTAAAAATGTTTTTCTCCCTTTTCTTATTTCCATCTTTCGAAGCTCTTCTCAAATATGTGGTTGAGTCTAACAACGCAAAATGCATATTTTTTTCTTTATGTTGATTGGCCTTAAGATTTTGGCCAGCAGTGTATATATTGTTCTCTACAAGTGGGTTTTCTCGTCATTAAGAAGATAGAAAAACGATGGACTTTGGCTACACATTCTATAAAATAAAGGTGCTGAAGAAGTTAAGGAAAATAGATATTTATTGTTATTTACGTTTATGAGTATATTAATTACAGTTAGATTAGAGCTTAATGTTCAGAATCAATTGTTAGACACAGTTTTTAACATGGATTATCATGTTCATAAGACCTCAAAGACACTCCTTAATAATATGTCTCCGTCATAATTTTATTTATGAAAATCGTGCTTAATGAAAAATAAACTCTTTTATAAATGAAGTGAAATAACCTCGAATGTTTCCTTTTGTAAAGCCAAGGTTACAATAAAGTGGTTGATGAAATATAAAATACAAAGGTGTCATCACGAAAAGTATAATAAATAACCTTATGTGTGTGTATGAAGTATCATAAACACGTAGTGAAGGAATTTTTGTTTCTTTCATAATTTTAGCGTGAAGCAAAGCAAAGATTTTGTGAGCTCAGCAGTCGTTTATTCTGAACTAGAAAAAAGACAGCAAGAAAAAGGTATTCATTGTCAACTGTATTGGAATTTTACTGTCCCTCTTGTAGTGGATCTATTTTCCTAAAGTGTGTTAGAAATATTTTGACAGCGAGACGCGAATAATGAACCCTCCAGTTACGTTAACACGTGCTCTCTTAGTGAAGAATGAAACGATAAATTAAATAATCGAACTCCGATTTTGTATCAGTCAACTACAAAATGCGCTTTACGAAAGTGATGATAAAAAGTTTGAATGATGAATGATAAAAAGTATCTAAGGTAAAAAAATAAAAAGGAAAAAAATTAATTTCTAAGTTCTTGTTTGATTAGTTTTTTTACTCTGAAAAATGATTTTCTTCTACAATATGTTGTATAATTTACATAAATACCTAGATATATGTATAGCATGTACTGAATAGTATAGATGATACTTTTGAATGATGGCTCGAGTATTAAAATAAATTAGTACTTTAAATATCTGAAACTTATTAATATTATTCTTTGTTAATAGTCTTTGATATAACTAGACGTGCAAAATAAAATCTAAAAGCAAAATAATCATGTGAAATACAAAATAAAGAAGCTTTATGGAATTTAATTTTGTTAAAGGTACAACTCATAAATACAAAATATAAAATACAATTCAAATTTTGAAGCATAATAGGAAGATAATTTTGTTCAAGGTAAGTGGAATACGTCATTATTTGAATATGATTATGTTTTGACTGAAGGTAAGGGAGCAACCTAATTATTTAAGTATAAATGATAAACGTTTCTAAGAACGTGGATTACATGATTTTTTGTTGTAAATACAATAATATATTTTTGTGTTATTAAATTGGACGATACTTTTCAAAATTTGCATAATTTATTAATTGGCCATGTGGTTATGACGCTCGTCCCATAATTTGAGGGTCGCATGGTCGAATCAACGTCACACATACTCGCCCTTTCGTCGGTAGGGGTGTTATAAAGTCATGGTAAATCCCACTATTTATTCTTAAAATAGTACCCAACAATCGTCGGTGGGTCTTTAACTGCTATATTAAGGACGGCTAACGGAAATAGCCCTCGTAAAGCATAGTGCGAAATTCAAACAAAAAATTATTTATCAACTGACATTTTCTGATCAAGCAGTTGATCAATAAAATAGAAGTTCCCTCTTTTACAGTTATTAGATTTGTCCAATATTCCTAACAATTCTCTTAAAAATAGTGAAATTAATATTTAATCAAATGTAAAAATTATTAGAAATAACCACTTTATAATGAAACATCTCATTTTCTAAATCTATCCTTCTCTGTTTAATAGCACGATGGCAATCTTTGGTAGTTAAAATATTAAAATTATTCTGCACTATGCATCAGTACAGCTGTGAGTTGAAAATTGTTTTCCTGAAAAATGTAGTTCATGAGAGAGTAAAAATCTGAAGTTTTCCTGATTGTGGACATTCTGCATCGGATTTAAAAGGACGGTTTAGTTTTAACATTTATTTCTTAAACTAATAAAATATTCGTTTTATCGTATAATGAATTTATTAAGTTTTTGCCCTACATTTTCTGTCAGGATAAATTAATTAAAAACAAACAACCATGTAAATCTTAGTGTAACAACTGTGAATTGTTGGACTATATTGTGACAGTTAATATACTCAGAGCTATATTACAAACAATATAAACAAACACAATTATTACTGAAATAAACATTTAATGTACAATAGCTGTTACATTTAAATGGGCGAAAAATATGTAAACAAACATTTCGTTACTTTTGATTTAATATTATAAACAAGGTTTAGCATTATATGTCGTAATAAGTATACACTGCAATGAAGGAAATAATAAAAAACATGAAAAAAACACTTGTGAATTGTTGAACTAAAGCCACAGTCTCTTAAATTTCAATAATAGTTATGAATGATCCGATAATATGTTAAAACGTTAAGTTTTCAAAGTTTATATTTAATTTGCTTGTACATAAACGTAAATAGTTAAATTACTGTGTAAGTTTCTGATAACCCAATAATATCAATGATACTGAATTTAAATATTTTGTGCAAGTTTGTAAGTATCAATCCCATTAGTGTAACTGTATAGTGTGGAGGTAAAATCCATCTTTATTTCTCTTTACTCTAGAGAGAACATATTAACAACGGCGGTTTTTTAAATTCGTTTATTAATTCTATTTCTCAGTTTTGAAGAAAAATCAGGTTGGTTTCCGAGCTTTTCCAATGATAAACGTATCTTGGCTGTCAGAATTTTCAATGAGAATAACAACGTTTTCCTTGTGATGTCCTTGTTTAGTGTGAGATTTAACGATAATAAGTTCATCATAATTTTTCACATGTCTATCAGACAGAGGTCGCTGTATATATTCTTTAATAGCTTTTGTTTGTTTCGCCCTGGTGTTCCTCTTTGAAGATGTAGAATATAGTAATGTTTAGTGGCGCAACACTCAAAATTTTAGTAATAATTTTACTATAACATGCATAAAACCAAATAAATGTTTCTATAAAAACTATAAATTATGAAATTGGTTTTAGTTATCTCATAAATGTTTTCTTGAAACTAGGAAAACTATTTCACACATTGTTTCACGTAGTAAATAAAGAATGATATACAGCAGACAATAGCTTAAATACTGTTTTCCATTTATATTTTAACGTTCACAAAGGATAACTAGATGGTTTGTATTATTGCCTCGACAGATGAAGGTACGGTTATAATTAAATGTCAAATGTTCCACTCAGTTTATCGTTATATAATTTAAGCATGAAAAGTTATGTGATCTGAACTACAAATGACTGGTTATTTACTTTATGTTACAAAGAGAAATAGTTTTCAAACTGTCTTTTTTTTTTTAACTTTGGAGTAAATCACGCACCTTATGGTGCTTTAAAATATTCAATAATTCAATATCAGTAGTAGTAGTATGTATGTGAATGAAAAATCACGAAAGGGCATTCTGATCTTTATGTTTTCCACATGTTATTAATGCTATGGACATTAGAAAAGATAATCAGACTTATCAGACCTCAATAGCATCTAACACGTGTAGGTTGGTCTATTTTGGAAAAAAACATCGCATGCATTCAAATGACTCTGAACATTAAAGATTCTCTGAACGCATCTTTTTCAGTAGTTGGGGATAACCCAAGGTATTAACAACACTGATTTTAAACATGCAACATCTGTTTGATATTGTACACGTAGTTTGACGTAGTATACATACATTAAAATGGAATGTTTTTAACTGTAAAAATGTGAATTTACTTGTACCAAATATTAATTAGAACGTAAGATGAATAAGAACGTAATTGAATTTCGAACCAAAGTATTCCTTTCTTCAAGGTCGTTTTCATATATCGTCTCCAGGGTTGTTCGTTTGGTCACTTTTTGCTTTCTTAGTATATTAGTTTTTGTATTCTTAACGTTCTTTGTAGGGACCTTCTTCTCACATTCAGTGATCAGTGGCATAGCCTCCAATATATCCAATTCATTAGTGGTTATCTTTTCATCACCTGGCTGTTTGTGTAAAACACGGTTTTTCAAAACATTCCCGAGTTTTTTCTTTCCAGTTGTAGAAACAACAAAGAACGCTGCACGATCATTACAGAAAGTAAATAAATAAGAATCACGTGTTTCAAGACCATTAAAATACATATTATTATTAAATAAGCTATGGATAATAGGTTACAGTTATAACTATAAATGTGTTTCATGCTTAACCAACAAATAATTGTATGGATTCTTTAGACAAGTGTATTCAGTTATAATGTTTCGACCCATGGAACGTAGTACTTCACATGAACCAAAATAATACGTTATATAAAGGTGGAGATCTCAAATTAATACCTTGCTTGAAATTAGATCTATCAACATAGTGTGTCGTAAGCAGGCACATAAATGAATATAGTACCTCACGTGAAAGCATATGTTTCTAACAGCAGTGTGAGTACAGAAATCAATATCTTCAAATGATTACTCCCTGTGTTCCACATACTTTAATTATAATGAAACTGAAGATAACATGTAACTTACCACAAAGCAATAAGACATATCGAAATGAGTGCTGTCCACCAAGCGAATCTTGTAATTGTACATTTTGAAACCGAGGGGAGCGTAGCCTTCGGAACCACTTCAGTTGGATCTCAAGACAGAGAGTCGTATTTAAAATTAGTTTACTTACTCTACCGATTTCGTTAAACAGAAAAAAATCTTCAAATGTAAGTTAACAACAATAGTAATGTGTATAATTCTTTAAACCCAACAATAATCTTAATTTAACATATTTAAAATTTAAATTCAATAAATACGATATTTCTTCACGACAAGAAATCCACTTGAAATGAAAATGTATCTCAGAATGGCTGGTATGGATATTAACACTTTTATTTATAAGCATAGAATAACGTTTTAAAACGTTTATACATGTACCAGTCGTTGTGAGATACAAATACGATATTTCTTGCATTTATAATGTATTTTCATATTAAACAGCGCCAGGAATGGCCAGGAAGGTTAATGCATTCGTCTCGTAATGTGAGGGTCGCGGGTTCGTATCTCCGTCGCACCAAACATGCTCGCTCTTTCAGCTGAGGGAGCGTTATTATTTGACGGTCAAATCCAGTATTCGTTCATAAAAGAGTAGCCCAAGAGTTGGCGGTAGGTGTCTTACCTCTACTCTTACACTGCTAAATTATGTATGGCTAGCGCAGATAACCCTCGTGTAGCAATATATATAAATGTAATTGTTAACTATTTTACCAAAACAATACCACTTTATCATATATATGTTTCTATGTAAATATAAGATTTTGAGAAAGAAATATTAACATACTATGTCGTTACAACAACTGTTGCCACCTCCTGGAAAAGCTTTTCCGAAAAAAAGGAAAGCTGTTTAATACACTAAAAACCATGGAAGTAATGAAGAAGTGTCTTATTATAACAATGTGTTTTAGACATTTATTTACTCAGTGTTAATTTTTATTGTCTTATCAACGAGTTTATCATCAAAAAACAAACTTATTGTATCAAAACTACATTATATTAAAAGTCTTTCATCTATTTGTGTTTAATGTGAACAGTTTAAAGTAATTGAGTATCATATATACTTACAACACCTGTTAACATCTCTTTGGTATCCTCGAGTACAGTTGAGATTCTCGGCTAGAACATACACTGGGGAAAACAACAGAGAGTTAATATTTTTATTAGCACGTTTTGTGTCACCGTCAGAATTTTAAGGTTTTTCACAATGAGCACGACGCACTAGTTATAATATTAAAAATAAATAATGTTGTAAAATAACAACAATAATATTACTTTTCGTGAGAAAAATAAAACGTGTCAAAACAGTTTCTTAACAGTAGACTTTTGTTTCTTTATGTACTTCCTAATGGAGTTAACTAATGAAACTAATCACACAAACTTGGAAATTTATTAAATTACACACGATCTTTTTTTTATTGGTACATTTGATTTCTGTTGGTGTTTCCTTTGTAAAATACTTATTTGTCACAGTTAAACGTGAAACTGTTGTCATTGTTTATGTTAATATCAGTTATGAAAATACAGGTTCTTTTGGGAATATTACGTTGATAAAATGTATCAGCATAAGATTGTGTCTTGCAAACAACAAAATATCAAATAAGATATTTATATGCAGAAGTTGCATGAAATGCATTCCGAGTAAAGTTTTCATTTGAAGTTAATACAAAAGCAAATACTTTATTTTTTGTGGATTTATCAAGATAAACAATATTTGGATCTAACACCTTTTGCTGTAAATTTAAAGTATTGTTTATTCAGAATACGTTCTCAAAAAACAGTTTGAAAATATGGTTTGTGTCTTTACAGTTTATAAGATTTTTCTTCAGTATGCAGAAGTTGAGTTCATTATATCAAAATAACTTTGGAGCCTCACCACTTCTCTCCACAGATTTTCTATAATCCATCTCGTCTCTGATCACAAAGAAATCCATAGTTACTACATCAGTCACGTGACTGGTATATCTGTGTGTACAATAACATGCATATCTATTGAATTATTCAGCGGGTGATCTCGTTCCCAGATTGAGATTTTTTTTTTTTTCTGCGTACTGTCGCCCGGGACACTTCAACGGTTTTTATCTCTGGCATTTCTGTTCGTACGACTTGTTGCAGGTCTTCGAACCAAAATTATTTTTTCGATGATCTTACGTACAATAAATATATTTGTTTCTAAAAATTAAAATTCTCATTTGAATATATTTTCATTATGTGGGCATATAAAAATTTACATTGAAAAGGTCTGTTACATACCTTTCCCAAAAGTAACCAATTTTCGGTTACATCACACCATTTACGAAATGTTAAGCTATGTCATAAAGTTGTTCTGATAAATTCTGTTCTACCGTGACTTTATATCAGATTAAGTCACATTATATGACAGGTTGCATATTCAAAACTGTTTTGGTATGGCTTACTAATCCCTATAAACTATAAAGTATTATTGCTATGAACATCAGTGACAGCCTCTCACTAATACTGTATGTTAATTACAGGAGTACCGATAAGATTACGCGTTCGTCTTCATCACTACCCTAAAATAACTCTTTTCAAGGCATCTTTAGCATCAACTGATGGAATGTGATGCATCTTCCAAGAGTATGTTACAGCTGTCAATATCAACATCTTCAAATAATCTGCCGACCCACTTAGCACCTTGGAGTTGGGCAATATCACCCATTACTACAGTCCTGATTAGATGTATTAGTATATGGACGAACAAAGAGTGGAGTATTGATAGTAACATTTAAAGTAATTATATGTGGATATGTTTACCAATACTTATTCATACCACACTCCAACATCGACATTTCCTCTCATTAAAATTAAGAAAAACTGATTTCATGTTATCTCTAAAGTAATAATTCCTTGTAAGTACTTTTAACAATGTTGTAATAATCTATTTCATGCATTTATATTTCTGAGGAACCAACTTGAAGCTAATAAATTTTGCATACATTCTACAATGGGTAATTTAAAACTTTTTATTAGATAATTCATATATAGTTCGACGTTTCTAGGTTATAAAGCGATTTGGAAGGAGATTTGATATAACAGTGATATAGAGAAACCTCAGTCAACAACACGATACTCACCCAGTTGTGAGTTTTACTTAAATTCTTGTAAAAAAATAAAGCAAATACAATACTAATGTCATTTATAAAATACTTTATGGCAACTTCCACGTATTTTACGTCAGAGAAACAAGCCCGAAACTCAAAACAACATTCATGTAACACAAAGAAATACAATCTCACGTTTTTAAATTTAACAGTGCAACTCAATGTAACATTTAAATACTAACAGAGAATCTAACATCATTAGACGATAAACCAAATAATTCCTTGTAATACAAGAGCAAACACACGTTAAATCAACATAAAGAAACACTTTTATATCTATATTAATAAACTTCAATAAATCTTGTTCCATGTATTATAATTTGAAGATGATACTTTTAATTTACAAGATTTTATAATTTATAAAATATTCTGAGAGCACAAAGAGTAACGCAGCTAATATTAATAGGAAATTACACGAAGGTTGTTAAAAACTATCATATCAAAATAAGACAGTTCAATTATCAGTAAATTATCATTATCATTCATTATCGAATTTTTAGTGGTAGTTAAACTATATTTCAAATGTTTTACAAACGATAATTAATGACAAAATTAATTTTAATTTTTATTTGTATGAGCATCCGGCTTGGTTGTTTATTAAAACATAATACGTTGATATAAACTTTTCATTGTGAAATAATTAAGTTAAAAATGATACTATTGTCATCTTAATCTTACGTATACATGAGCAATATAAATAATTTTGCAGTCAATACACATATTGAAACGAGCAAATTTGCACATTTTCACTAACATAAGGTCTGAATAAAACAACATATGAATCAAGATTTATATGTATTTATACTAAAGCTATAAAAAATATTTAGAAATTAGTACTTTTTCGAGATTTGCTACTGTAAATCCCTTTCACTTATCAGCCCCCAAATATATTCTCACATCGTGTTTTCGTCATACGCTTCCAAGTCACATAAGCAAAGTTTGAAGACAATAGGCCTTTTCCATTTACTTTAGGCATAAGCAATTAGGAAAAAACATTTTGTGCCCAGGAACAAGAAAAGGTAAAAATTTTCTTACATTGTGTAATCTTACATATACACAGGCAATTATTTTTATAATCAATACACATGGTGAAATATCAAACGAAAAGGTTATGGCTGAAAGAAATTTAAAAGCAAGATGGACGATATCAATTTAGATGTTATTTCTGTTAAATTACTATCATTTAATAAATAAAAATATGGTCTACAAAAAACTTTGAGTTTACCTCTGACATCATGTTTGTAATCACCTTCACGATTTTTGCATGTGTAAATTCCCGCGTCTTCAAACTGGATGTTGGTTAGCACTAATTTGCCACCGCATTTTATTTGCGTTCTCTCACTATTAATAACTCGTTTATTGTGATTTGAGTACCAAATAACTGGTTCTTCTCTCTCTCTTTTATGAGCTTGGTTTGAACATATTAATGTAAGAGTAGAACCACGTTCAGTTTCGTAGATGAATTTAATACCTGAAACAAGCAGGAAACTACCGAAAATATAAAATAATTGAGTGTAATTAGCCATTGAAATCTCTCTGCACTGTACTCTTTGTAAGTCACTTTCTATATTGTTTCTAAGTGAAATATCAGTGTTACTATGCGCATAAAGTATTCTTGTTTGAATGACGTCATGAACTGCAGTAACATTGTTAGGTGGGAAAACGTTTTACTAACAATAATGATTGCAAAGTTTATTGTTTACTGTAGTGCGAAAGACGCTTGAACTGAGAAATTATAATAAAAAAACTATTGTTCTCAGATGTAAGAAATAAATTTTATTGTGTATGTACAAGCAAGGAAAGGAGGTGAGATCAAGCATACTTGTTACAGAAACTGGAAGAAGTCTTCTAGTACAATGAAATCTGACATAATTGTAAAAGGATTTCAAAAGTCAGAAGAGATGCATAAGCTCCGATATAAGAAAATGATTAATGGTGGTGATTCATCTGTACATAGAAAAAATATGGACTGTATGTCTTATGACAGGAGTGTAGTACATAGAAAAAATATGGACTGTATGTCTTATGACAGGAGTGTAGTACATAAAAAAATATGGACTGTATGTCTTATGACAGGAGTGTAGATAAAATAGAGTACACTAATCATGCTGTAAGACTATATACAAACACTTTATTCCAAATAGCAGGAAAAAGTGCAAAAAACTGCAAACACTTGAGCAAAAACAGAATATTGAGATTTTAAAAATGTGCTCATGGAGCTGTTCGCCATAATGCACAAAATAGTAATTCTTTAGAGGAGCTGAAGGAATATTTAAAGAATGCACCCTACCATATATTTGGAAATCATTGGAAGTGCAAATCCTATTACTCTTCCCATGAAGACGTATCTGACATCAAAATAAGCTATTTGAATAACATACCTTATGAAACGATATTCTGAATAATGACTGCTGGTGATGCATTAGTCAGAAAGGCTCACCGTCTTATAAGTAATTGAACAAGTAATTTAGCAGAGACGTATATGCTTCTTGTGGCAAGTTTTATCGGTGACAAACAGATTCTAGAAGGTGTTCTTAAACTGCGTTTCGATATATATGTCTAGTTTTATTTAAGATGTAAAGCATCACCGGCCTTGTGATTTCCTTTTGTTGTTGTGCATGTCTTCAAACAAGTTATATTTTTATATGTTTATATTATGAATCAATCTTTACGTTACGAATGTTTGTTGTTGTTTATAAATGCAAGTATTTTTAGTGTAAATATAATTTTAAAAATAATTGCTTTTTTACTTTATCAGAGTTTACAATATTGCATCACAACACAAATGGCTGTATTGTTTATTCTGATATATTTTACAAAGTTACACAGTTTAACCTCACAAACAGTTTGGATTTATGTTAGTTTTCATCATGTAATATAAAAAATATAAAAAAATACATTAAGAAAATAGTTTATAAATACTTTCAATATTCTGTAGTTATTTCGTTGTATTATAATAAATAATAATATTTTTAATTAAAAATAATCACAAAAAATTGCAAATTTCGATCCGTTTTGAACTTATTTGGTTCAGTGACGTCAGCGGAGCTTTTCCTGGAAACTTGGCTTGTTTGTTTCTGACCTTCGCGCAATCTACCTGTGCTCGTCGTCCCTAATGTAGCAGTCTAAGACTATATAGAAGGCAGCTAGTCATCATCACCCACTGCCAATTTAGTGGGCTACTCTATTACCAACAGATAGTGGGATTGACCGTCATATTATAACGCCTCCATGGTTTAAAGGGCGAGCATGTTTGGTTTGTTTGTTTGTTTTTGAATTTCGCACAAAGCTACTCGAGGGCTATCTGTGCTAGCCGTCACTAATTTAGCAGTGTAAGACTAGAGGGAAGGCAGCTCGTCATCACCACCCACCGCCAACTCTTGGGCTACTCTTTTACCAACGAATAATGGGATTGACCGTCACATTATAACGCCCCCACGACTGAAAGGGCGAGCATGTTTGGCGAGACGGGGATGCAAACCCGCGATTCTCAGATTATGAGTCGCACGCCTTAACGCGCTTGGCCATGCCGGGCCCTAAAATCGAAGTTTAATACGTATCAGCATGTTTGGTGTAACGGGTATTCGAACCCGCGACCTTCAGATTACGAGCCGAACGCTTTAACCACCTAGCCATGCCAGACCAAGAAACTTTATTTACCAACTAAATGTTCTAAATAAGACATGCATGTAATTGTTTCGTGTCTCCTGGAGCGTTTCTTAGGCTGTTAGGGTAGGGACACATGACTGCTATAGTTAAAGTTATCGTTTATAAAACAACTTATTACATGCCTAATTATGTATTGTTTGTCAAGTCCAGATTTATATTTCTCTTGAAAATTGAACTTTTTCACGTTTATCTATAATAGTGTTAGTTTCCAGTGATCTATAAGTATATTATGGCAGGTTAGTTTACCTAATTCTGTGTAGAATGTGGCCTTTCCTAAAGGTGATAGTATTTCTTGAATATGTAAAATGAAACTGATATCACCAATCACCGTGTTCTCACTATGCATACAAAGTTGACATTTTTACAGACGTAAATATGTATGTAATAATAAAAATAATAGTTTTTATTGCACAATAACTCTAAAGCTAAAAAGCGTGTGTGAATACAACTAAGAAGGAATTAAACATAGGCTTCGTTTTCTACATGGTAACAAACTCTGTTGATAACCGGGCAACATACCTTTTATGAGCAAAGAATTTTACACTAATTTTCTTCATTTGAGGCATTTTCAATTTATATTATAAGGTCCATCTGAAAATATAAGTTTATTATATTCAAAGTGACTGACTGTACAGTATCTTGTGTGTTGATGAAGTTATGTAGGCTCATGTATCGCTGAACTAAATATCAGAAAATAATATGAGGTGTTAGTTTCTCTTTTTATGTACTCAGCTAAGATAATTTGTAATTCAATAACATAACTTTAGCTTGACGATATAATATTTATTTTGCAGATAAAGTATATCTATTGTAAAGAACAACACAAACTACAAAATACATAAAACCGAAACTCATACTTCAGATAATACAGATCATAATGTTATGAAACCAAGAATACAAGAACATATTACTGGACAGTTCTCTGTAGATCACTAATAAACATGAAGATCAGCAATCTGACTGTGTTGTTTATTAGTGGCAATTACTTTTATTGTTACTAATTTTATATTTCTGTGGGTGTTATGATTGGCTTATTTCCATTCCAGAAAATTAGTTTACTTGTTATGGGATACTATAATTGGCTTGTATGCGTTCCTAAATATTAGCTTGACCAATTGTTGAGTAGAATTCGAAATAGCAAGCGAGTTCTAATAGGAAGAGTTAGTTATATGCGTGTCACGTGAGATTTTATCAATGCAATAGAGATAGTACTGTACATAGGCTCGCCTTTAAACTGGATCATCCGACTGATTGAAATATAACACATTCATGCTTTAATGCCATCTATTGGTGTAAATTAGTAATAGTTCTCTCTGGAGGAAAACTTTAAGAGAAAATATGAATCTTAGTTTGCTTTGTGGTTTTAAAGATTACGTTAAGCTGTACCTGTGGATAATTTCTTTAAAGTTTTTTTAATTTCATTTTTATATTGTTATTTTTGTGTATTTCTATTCGTTATGTTCGTGTAAGTTGCAAACTTGATTGCATTTGTCCCACCGCCAGACGGCTTCAACAGAAGCACTCAGAAAATAGAAATACATTACAACACTATGATCAACGAGCACACAGGTGAGTGCAGTTATACTTACCAATTCAAGCAAAAAACTGAAGATGTTTTTAGAAGACATCAATTAAAGTAACTTACGTGTAATGTCAATCATCGCTATTCGACTTATAATTCATAATAGAAAATGGAAATAGATTGTATTTTACAAAGTTGCAGACACCTACAAAACTAGATTATAAACACTCTCCCAATCCACTTTAGAATATTTGGAATTATTACCACTGACTTATCACTATAGCAAGAACGAGAAAAATATTTTTAAAATCTTAAAAGCTACAAAAACAGAATAATTAATCACAGTAATTAGATGAATGTTACTATTAAAAACTGTTCCATTCTTTTACATATTATACTTTAAGGCATTCTTCAAAATTAGAACTATTAATTATTTTTATCCTAACAATAACTGTACAATAGATAATTATTTTTTATATGAGGAATTGCTGTATTTTAACTACAGTAAACTCTCATTGTTTCGAAGTAGTTAGAACCGAATATATCACTTGTATCGAAGTTGTTGACTGGTCCGGCCAACTGTCCATATAAATACATAGTAACAAAAGCCCTTTGAACCGAACTGCATGTGTCGAAGTGTCGGCTTGTAACGATGTATAATTATAGTCCCTAGGGTGTGAAAAGCATCAATATTACATCCTTTGTATCGAACCAGGTACGAAGATATTTATTTTTCTCTTCTTCTCTAAATTAATTGTCACCGCTGCCGACCACCCGCTACGCCGCTAACAAGTGCAATTAGTCAGTCTCCGCGCAACCTTGTGTGGTGCTACCATCAAAATCTTACACTTGAGAAACAGCGGACTGCAGATGGGGTAGTAGATTAGCCTAGCAATGTTTTTACAACAATTATGGTCAATAACACTTTAAACCCCTGCCCGCCCCAACTCACCCGCCCTCCCAGCAAAAATTAGCTTAGATATAACATTTTCAGATTATGGCTTGAGTAGATTATGTCTGGGCAGCCTGCGTGCTGTGGCCTATAAAAGGCTAATCACAGTCAACTTAAACAAATCATTAATCATTGATCATGGCGAAGCGCAAGCTTGTATCGATAGAAACTAAAATTGCAGCAATAGAAGAAGTTAAAAAAAAAAAGTTAAAACAAAAACAGAAATAGCAAAAGCATTTGATGTGCCTCTGAACACTTTGTCAACATGGTTGAAAAATAAAGAGGCCATATTGTCTTCTCGAGACAACTTTTGTCCCAATAGAAAACGCATGCGAACTGCAAAACATTCTGACCTAGAAGCGGCATTGCTTCTGTGGTTCAAAAATTCTAGATCAGAGAATGTTCCTATGTCTGGACCTGTTATGCAAGCAAAGGCAAAAAAACTTGCTGATCAAATGGGAATCACTGACTTTTGCATAAGTGATGGGTGGTTAATCCGATTCAAAAAAAGACACGACATTCAATTTCGTACGATCTGTGGTGAGTCTGGTAGTGTAGAACCAGAGCAAACAAACCAGTGGACATCAACAACACTGCCACGCCTGCTAGAAAACTACAGCCCACGGGATGTCTTCAACGCAGATGAGTCTGGCTTATTCTTTAAACTTCTGCCAGACAAGTCTCTTGTTATCAAGGGAGACTCCTGTCACGGCGGGAAGCGAGCGAAGGAGCGGCTGTCTGTTTTGGTATGCGCCAATATGGACGGCACCGAGAAGCTTCCTTTACTTGTCATAGGTGAGTGTCAAAAGCAGGTAAAAATATTTTCCTGTGTTTTCTATAGAAGTTGTTATTTTATGATTTTCTTCAGATTATTGACATGTAAATGTTTCATTTTTAATTTCAAGACATTAACCATGTACATTTTCTTTCTTTTTTTTTTTTTTTTAGGAAAGGCAGCAAAACCGCGTTGCTTCAAAGACGTCAAAACCCTGCCAACACCATACAAAGCCAACAAGCGAGCTTGGATGACATCAGATCTATTCACCGAGTGGCTGAGAGAACTTGACCGAAAGTTTGTGCTGCAGAAAAGAAAGGTCCTTATGATAATTGACAACTGCCCCGCCCACTCCAACCCCACTGGACTTAAGGCCATCAAGCTGGTGTTCCTGCCTCCCAATACCACAAGCAAGACACAGCCCATGGACCAAGGCATCATCGCCAATCTAAAACATCATTACCGCACCCTACTGCTACAGCGTCTTATTGATTCAATAGACAATAAAAGTGTTTTCACTGTGACTGTGCTTGAAGCCATGCGACTGCTACGCTCTGCCTGGTCATTGGTAAAGCAATCAACCATAGCCAATTGTTTCAGAACTTGTGGCTTCTCCTCTCCAGAGCCAGCAGAAAACAGTGAGGACCCCGAGGATGACATACCATTGGACCAGCTCTTGACACGGCTGAATGACACTGGGTTTACGGTGGATGGCACAGCAGAGGACTACGAGACTGCTGATAATGATCTGATCACTAGCGCGCCCCTGACAGACAGTGATATTGTGGCCATGGTGCAAAATAAACAGACACCAGAAAATGACAGTGAAAGTGAAGATGACGACAATGAGGACCCCCATCCCAACACATTCTGCAGTTCGTGAGATGTGCCTGCAACTTCAGAAATATCTTGAACACTAGGCTAACGCAGGACAGTTTATCTCTCAAGTAAACATGATGGAGCGTTTTGTGACCAGTGTCAGAGGGACAGCAGTTCGCAAAAAAGCATTGAGCAATATTTCAAGTGACTCCAGTTAAACGTTCTTGCTGGTGTTTGTATCCTGTACATTATAATTACATATGTCTATATTATGAATGTTATTTTTTTGACATGCTTTTTTTTACAAGTGCTGTTAATTGTCCTTTTGAATTTCATTAAATGTGTTTTAAGTGTTTACACACGAGTGACTTCTGAGTCTTTAATCCAATTACCGGTACTGCACCAGCCGTCAGTTATAGGGCCTACCATTACCAGACTTGGCTAGTGAATGAAAAAAAATCCTTTTTAACGAACTTCTTTTGTAACGAACAATTCTCTTTGGTTCCTACGACTTCGTTACAACGAGAGTTTACTGTATTTTTATCTCAGGAATATCTGTGTTATAACTATTAGTTATTTTTTTATCATGGGGATAACTTATTATAGCCAGTAAAACTGAAATAGAAACCTTTATAACCCGAGCGTTTACGAGAGGTGGACCTTATTTCTTCTCGGGTAATCTGGGAATGCCTTGTATAATTGAACGAGTTATATATAAAGATTTAGTTTAGTAACGTCATACAGGTCATCGAACTTTCCGGGAAGTGTTTATTTCACTGTGTAGTGTTGTAAGCGTCTCATTTCCCGTGCTGTGTGGCAGATGTCTTATCTGTATATGAAAAGATGTTGGTGGTATTTTAACTTTGGATAAAATATGTGTGTGTTGTTATAAACTGTGTTTAGGTGTTTAAGTAAAAAAAAGTATAGATAATACTGGAGAGTGATTAATAAAGATATGTTTATATAAATATATAGATAACACCAAGTAAATCAAGCATAGATAACACCTGGAGTGATTAATAAAGATATGTTTATATAAATCAAATAGATGAGATGATTAATAAAGATATATAAATCAAGTATAGATAACACCTGGAGAGTGATTAATAAAGATATGTTATATAAATCAAGTATAGATAACACCTGAGAGTGATTAATAAAGATGCGTTATATAAATCAAGTATAGATAACACCTGAAGAGTGATTACTAAAGATATGTTCATATAAATCAGTTTAAAAACAAGAATTATTTCATTAAAAAGTAAGTGCAGAATAAAGTTATTTTTTTGACAGTGATAAAACTAATGGAGATCACTCATTCCTGGATCTAGATTAATTCAGAAACGTTGAACAGTGTTTAACTTGGTAACCCAATATGTTTCTATTTATATTACTAAACTAAATATTTATATAATGCTCGTTCAATTATACTGGGCATTCCAGATTGCCCCTGAAGAAGAAAGGTCCATCTCTCAAAAGAGCTCGGGTAATAAGGGTTTCTATTCCAGTTTTATTAAGACTTCTTGGATCTACTTGTTTTTAGCGCATCATGATTGTCGCCATTATTTATCTTTTATTTTACAAGAACCCTTATAATAACTATTAATTATTTTACAGCCTAGGAATAACTGTATTATAACTGTTAGTATTTTATATCCTACGAATAAATGTATTATATTTGGTTGTACGGAAATAAATGTCGTTTTTAAATTGCGATGTTTGAAAAAGTATAAACCATTGTTGTAAAACATGCTTTAATCAAAGTGACAGCGATTTGCTTCAACACATTTTTGTCAACGTGTAACGATGTTGTTTATGTCCCTGCTGTACAATTCAGAGTCTCTATGGCCAATGAACTTCCTGAAAGCTTCTTCTGCAGCTGTTTGGTTTTTAAAGCATTTATTGTTCAAAAATTGTCAAAGTGCTTGAAAAAATTAAATTATGTAGGGTGAAGGTCTGGGGAATAAGGTGGATGAGGCAGAACCTCGATTACCAATTCGTTCAATTTTTGGAACGTCATTCTCAACAGGTCTTATAATACTGATTTTGTTGGCTTTCAGTTAGTTTGTGCGTAACCCACTTATCCAACATTTCGTCTTTCCAATCGTGCTAAGATAGTTGACAATGTTTGATTTGCTTGTGTCTAGCTTTTCTGCAAGCTCACGTACTGTTGTGCAAGGGTCTGTCTCAACTGCTTCCCTTAATGTGTTTTATCTAAGAATGGCTTCCTTCCACAACCTTCGTGGTCTTCAAGACTTTTATCTTCGTGTCGAAGCCTTTGGAACCAATGCCGAATTGTGCATTCAGTAACAGATCCATGGCTGAATGTCTGATTGATGCTCCTATGTAGTTTCGGTAGCTTTTCGTCCAAGTTGTAAAGGAAAATCAGGCGATAGTCCTTCTTGTCCATGCTGCCTCGGATGTTGGGAAACTTCCTCTGAATAGAGATTAAACAGCAGATAATTAAGACACCTTACAAGCGACAAATGTTGGATTAAACCAACCAACCAACGATATGTTACTCAATATTCAGCTTCTAAATGTCACCATGATAATTCGGTGAGTTGTTTTTTAATCCTAGGATTAACTGTATTATCATCCTAAGCTATTTTTAACTCTGTACATTTATGGATGAATAATGTTTTACTAGTTGACGAAATTAATTACTTTTAATTACAGCAAGCTGAGCAGTTTGATGTTCTGGTCAACTGTGCAGGAATGGGGTCAAAGCAGCTGTTCGATTACAAATACTTGACACCGATGCTCGGACAAATAAATCAGGGTAGTTCTATGACACTTTTGTTAACTTAGAAGGTGGAACAGTGAACAGAGAAACAATATTTCTACTACAGATTTCATTTAGAAAATGAAAACAAATTACTGGTAATCCATATATGGTAAACAAAATCCAGTATAAACGTTTATGTTAACACCGTTAGACGAAGTTGTTTTTTTGTTTTTTTTTGCTTATATATACCATGATTTCACGTGCATAATTACTATCCGTTGGCTATTTCTTCAAAATTATGATGTATTGTTTGTTTTTGAATTTCGCACAAAACTACACGGTTATTATTAATAGTAATTACAAATGATGATTTACATACAATAGTTTTACAAACTTATAAAGAATACTGAGTTTTATATCTGGTCTAGAACTGAATCTTTTATCGACGTTCATAAAGAACGAATAAACTCTTTGTTGATACACCTCTACACTTCTCTTGACGGCAAGCTGAGATTGAAGCTGGTTGTTTTTGTTGGTTTTGTTTTAATTTTGCACATAGCTACACCAGGGATATCTGCACTAACCGTCACTAATTTAGCAGTGTAAGACGACAAGGAAGGCAAATAGTCATCACCACCCGTCGTCAACTCTTGGACTACTTTTCACCAAAAAATAGTGGGACTGAGGGCCACGTTATAAAGTCCCCACAGCTGAAATGGTGAGCATGTTTGATGCGACGGGGATTCGAAGTTTGAAGCACACGTATGTTTCATCAGTGGCAATATTTAACGTACTTTTAGAAATTCTAACGTGCGAAATTTACTGAAGTTAAACAGTTTCTAATGTTCGAAATCTGTAAACGTTCCTGATCAGCTTCTGTAGTTTTCCAGTTAACAAGCGTTAATCACAATTATAGCTGCCGAGGCTTATTGTATACTGACTGTAGCTGATCAAGAATAATTTTCTGCTATCTCTCGGTTAGCTGCTATTATACGATTAACACGATATTCCTGAATGTTTGAAAATGAGCTAGTGTTTTCGTGAAACAAATATCGTTGATGCTTATTCTAAAGAATATTGTAAAAAATTAATGAACATCCAGGACTTGCGCAATCCACACCCATCAATATACGTCACATGCAAAAAAGAAAACTATACTGAAACAAGCGTAGGTCTTAAATTAAAAATATAAAGTTAAATCCATTATAATTTCCTTCCCATTTTGATATCTATGTTGTCATACAAACTTTTAATTATCTCATTCTTCGCCATTACCACCAGCCTCTTCCCTCCATTTTACCTTTTGTACGCTATTCTTGAATAGCCATCATTCGTCATCTTCTGTTCCTTGAAGGCTTTTTTTCTACTTGATAGTTTGCTGTTCATTTTCGTTCCACCACCATACATCAAGCTGTTTGGTTCAGTTTTTTCGGCTCTTTCTGTATATCTCTTCATTACTCCTTCCACACCTTAATATTCTCGACTTCTTTCCTCTTTTCTTAATTCTCATTCTTCATTATGTACATTCAATGTTGGTAGGATACTGTTACTCCTGGTATCACTTAACATTTAACGTTTTTTTTCTGTCCTCCATTCGGACTATGATGTAACCAATCTGAGTCTGGTACTGGTACCTTCTGTAAGTGATAAGGTATCACTCTCATTCAGAATCCGGTATTTGTCAGGAATACATGTCATTTCCTGTCATTTTTAGTAATATCTCTCCTTACACGTTTTTTATTCCATATATTCTCTTCTCGTGTGTTCCACTTTTTATCTTATCCAGGTATGCTCCCACCGTCAACATTCCACTTTCTGGCATCCCTACAATTATATCCTGTAGTTTTTCTTCAACTTATCGACGGAGCATTCTATCTACAGACCATAACCAGACACTAAGTTCTTCAACCAATTCTCAGTTGCCACCTTCACGCGCATGAATCAATCCGACGTTTTCTCAACTCGACCACTTCCATCTTAAATTACTATCTAGTTCAATTTCAAAATTGCTCTTACCTTTTGATCATCCCGAGTGTAACAGCTCTTAGCTTTCACTTATGTTTTTTGTACTCTCTCCTTTCCACTTCGTGTCTTTAATACACGTAATCTTTACCTTTCTTCTTTCTAGTACATCTGTTGGTTCTCTGCTTCTACCAGTCATTCTGTCGATATTCAATGCTACTATTCTTAGTTTCCAGATCTCTTCTTTAACCACTTTCGGTTCAGCGGTGTCCGTTTATTTTAAAAACCCGCCTGGGAAATAGGGGGCAGCATCGACTAGAGGGGGATATCCTAACTCTCTGACATACCACGTGATTCTTATCCATATTTGTTTTATAATGTTTTTGTGTCCAAGTTGCCAGCTTTGATGACAAACACCATCTTTACCCAACTGGATTTGGAACCGACAATGGAGAAGTTATAAATAAAATGTATTATTCCTTATTTCGAAAACTAGAGCACCAGAAAAGGAAAGAAATGCCAAAGCAATACAGCACTAGCAGAGACATGTTTCCTCAGAATGGTTAAAATGGTGCTGTTTGGTTGTACCAGAGATATCACAAAGATATGTTTTATACATATATGGATGCAAGACGGTGCGATTTCCCCCTTCACACCGACTCCCATTTTACCAACGTTACGTAGCTCCTTTACTTTTTATTGTAAGCTCACTTGCATTTAAAAGTATCAAAAGTTTAAATACATTGACTAATCTTTCAATCACAAGGAAAAGTTTTATAGAACAATTTGATTCTCTGGAAATTTTAATTGGTTGGTTTAAAACACGTTCAAAGAACAAATAAATATAATAAGGATCCCCAAACCAGTAAGATTAGCTAATAAATCTGCACTGACATGATTGTGACTGGAGAAAAGCCAAGACAGTAGTCATCGTTAAAACAGGTCCAACAACTAAGCCTGAACTGAGATCGAAAAATGAGACTAGATATTTCGACCTTTCCCACTCTCACGGTAAGTTAAAGAACACCAAGTGTTTTTCTTACTGAACCCTCTCTTTACTGAAGTCCAAGAGTGATTAGAATAATAAAGGAACAGGTGGTTACTTGTACTAGAACAACAAAGCAACAAGTGACTTTTGACACTTGTTTCCTTACTTTACAACCAAAATCATGAAAACTAAAAGTACGGTGACAACTAATCAATTACTGTGAATTATAACTTTATTTTTTAATATTTTAATTTTTGTACATAAAGGTTGTTTTTCTTCTTGAAACATGAATAGTGATTGGTGAATTCTAGAAATGTCATGAACGTTTTGGCTACTATAAAATCTGAAAACTTCCTGTATTACGTAAAATCTGCCCAACGATAGAACACATTTCAACGCAATGAATTGTTTTGGAATTTCGCACAAAGCTACTCGAGGGCTATCTGTGCTAGCCGTCCCTAATTTAGCAGTGTAAGACTAGAGGGAAGGCAGCTAGCCATCACCACCCACCGCCAACTCTTGGGCTACTCTTTAATTAACGAATAGTGGGATTAACCATCACATTATAACGCCCCCACGGCTGGAGGGCGAGCATGTTTCGCGCGACGGGGATGCGAACCCGCGACCCACAGATTACGAGTCGCATTCCTTAACGCGCTTGGCCATGCCGGGCCTCAACGCAATGAATAATTCATATTATTATAAAAGAAATTAAATTACACTGAATGCCAACTCATGACATATAAACTACTGATGGGCAAATTACAGTAAATTACAATCATTTGAATAAATTGTTTAGATCTCTGATGTCTGGTTTGTTTTGAATTTTGCGCAAAGCTACACGAGGACTGTCTGCACTAGCCGTCCCTAATTTAGCAATGTAAGACTAGAGGGAAGGCAGTAAGTCATCACTACCCCGCCAACTATTAGGCTGCTCTTTTACAAACGAATAGGGGATTGACCATAACTTTATAACCCCCCCACGTCTGAAAGGGCTAGCATTTTGGTGTGACGGGGATTCGAATTCGCGACCCTTGGATTACGAGTCAAGTGCCTTAACAACTTGGCCATGCTGGGCTCTCTTTAATATAAGTGTTCCGAGAAGAAAAGAAGTTCTTATGAGTGAAAATAGTTTAACTAAAATAAATAAACCCATAAACAGTTGTACTTTAAACCACGAAATTCTAGCAAGTATCTCTAAATTCCAATTTCTTCGTGTCTTTACAAATTCATCACTCACAACTTGAAGTCCACATTTAGAAAGATGAAGGAGCTATTTGATGTTTACATAATATATTGTAAGGTGTTGATATTTGTGTTTCAACATGTCTTCCTTGTTTTAGCACGTTACTCTCAGTTGTTGATCTTTGAAGTAGACTTTTCATTTTCAATACAAATATGATTGCTGGGTCACTGAAATATTCATTTAAAGCCACCGATGAAAAATAACACACGTTTTTAACCAATCCAGTCAAAATCAAATATTACAAGTCATCAGTCTTACCTAGTCTGTACCAGCATGATTAAAAACAATTCTTATCCCCAAGAGTTTAAATGTTATTAGAAATTAAATGTTTGATAATGTTACTATGTAGCTCAGTTCACTGTAATATTTCGAGTTGTCAAAATGTCTAAAAAAGTTTTTTACAAATAAATAATTAAAGTATAACAAATTTCAGATCCTTTTTGAGTTTCATCTAAAAATAGATTCTGTGTAGCTCAGCCAGTCATTTACGATTGCATCGTTTTGTTAACTGCTTAAAAACTATAGAGTAACGACTACTATTTTGGATTAATTGTATTTATCTTAAATCTTTGGTCATATTATTTATACTTTTTTGTATATTAATGACAACGAAAAAAATTATTGTCAAAAATAATTGTGACTTAACCATGTTATAAGCTCCATTGGAAGCTAAAAAACAATAACAACATTATCTGAGTGACCTAGCCCAAATTCACGTCCTTTCTACAGCAGAAACAGTAAAGCTAAATAATTGATGTTAAAAGTAAATGAAAAGTAAATGTTAATTTTTTCACATGTATAAATCGTAAAAAACCGTATAAGACGAGTCGTGAATACGTGTCTAAATTTAGAGTGAAAGTTTTGGGACTCATCAGGTTGGGAGTTTCTATTGTTGTTGCAAAAGGTTATATCGCCTGTAATACTTTTGTTCTTTTCTTAGCTTTCATGGTTCAAGAATATTTTCTGATAAGGATTTTTATTTTTATGGTCTGAATCTGCCAGATTCTTCCCGTTCTAAGTATTTTTTCTCACAAATTTGTGTCAAGTAAAATTAAAAAGAAACAAAACAAGTAAAAATAAAGAGATTTAAGAAACCAATGACCTAGTGATATGTAACAGTTAAAAATAACATTTCAGAAAGAAATGTCTGATGTGGAAGATGTTATGCGAGGTGTATGTCTGGAATTCAATATTTCCATGAAGTTCCAGAATGAATAATTTTAAGTTTTGTTGTCATCTGACCATGTACCTCTCGTATATATAATGATGCAAATAAAAATCTGAACAGAAAAACAACTACATCATCACTTTGTTTCTGTGCACTAATCTAATAAATTTAGTACTAATTCGTTTGTGAAGGCTAGTTTCGGAATGTCATGCCAGTCTAGAAATATGTTCTCATTAGGAGCTTCTACCTTCTCACAACTGGTACTTTCAGTTGAGCGACTTTGTAGGCTTGAGTACTCATATCTGTTTCTAATGGTTTTCGCTCTCGTTCTAGTCTCAGAATTATAAATAAATATTAAATTTTAAACGTGTTTCTACAGCTGTGTGGATCCTACTTCCAGTGATGCCTCTCTTAGTAAGATATATCCTTACCGGTACCAAACAATATTCAATAAAACATAAATAAGCTGAGAAGAGTGAAATTTTGAGACTAAATATAAAATTTTGAAGTTCTTGTCAGATAAGATATAGAATCGACTTCCATGTAATTCAGAGTGATATCACTTAAGTTCTCTCTGCAAAACGCCTATTTTATTTATTTAAAGTATAATTACGTATGGATCCGCTGTAAAGCGCCTGTTTTGTTTATTTGGAGTGACATTACCACTTATGGCTCCTCTGGAAGACGCATATTTTATTTTTTCGGATTGACATTAATTATTATTCCCCTGCAAAGCGTTTGTTTTACGTATTTGGAAGGTTGTGGATTTAGCGTTACACGTTTGTTTTAATATATACATTTGTTCGGTTTGATGAATGTGATGTATATTGTTGAATGTGTATTGCGCAAGTCCTACCTGTTCTCTAAATTTGTAAAAGATATCTATCTTAAGTAATGCAACATTGTTAAGAGAGTGGCAAGGCAAGTGAGAAGTATTTTTCGAAATATTGAAACAACCATGTTAATCTGAATTGATTATTGTTTTTACATGATATACTTTGTTTCGATGCGAGTTGTGTTACAGATTTTTAAACGTGTCTGATGTTTTTGTCAAAAAAGTAACTTTTGAGACATAGCTTATCTACCCGTCACAGGAACGAACCCAGTTGCCGAAAACTGGAGTGTAGAAATCTGGTGATCAATCTTTATATTCAATGATAAAGAGTAACTTAAGAGTTGGTGACGGATAGTGTTAACTACCTACCGTCCTATATAATTTATCACTTTAAAATTAAGGACAACTAATGTAATAACCCTCTAGTAACTTTGCACAAAATTCACCAGGCAGAGAGTGCATGTTAAGTACTTATAACTAAAAACGAACAATGTGGTCGAAGAAGAAATATTGTGTTGTATTGTATCATGTTATGTACTTATTTATGTTAATTAAGTCTTTTATACATTACTGTGTTTCTAATTTGCAGTCATTTATTCGAGTTAAACAAAGTATTTTTTTTAAATATTAAACCAGAATAGCAAAATATCTTATCATCTCTAGATGGATTAATTAAATAAATTATTCAGAACATTTGCTATAGATCTTAGCTCTCCTTCGAATGTTCACCTTTCAGTTGATGCTTATTTTACGGATTTACAGTGTAAATATCTGGGTTCAATTTCTTGAGAGGGCAGATTACAGAAAGTTCATTGCAAAACTTCGTGCTACAACAATCACAAAACTCCTTCTGGAACTTTCTGAACGAACCCCAAAAGTACAGCGGTATGTTTGCGCACTTACAATTCCAAAGAAACTGGGTTTCAATATTTGTGATGGGCAGAGCACACAAAGCCCATTGTATAGGTTTACGCTGAACTTCACTCCTGAAAATACAAAACAAAAATAGCTTACGTTGCTGCCATCTGTACGCGAATACTCCCACTAAATATGATATGTGAAATTTGTGTTCAACTTAAAATTGCGCCAGAAGTCATGTAAATAAAACATACATTGGTGATTTGAATAGTTACATCTATGAAACTGTCACAAAATCCTCCTAAAATCGCAATAAGGAAATATCTGAAGTGAGGTGCGTATTGTTTTCAAATGGAAGTTAAAATCTCTAAAGCGAACTTTACACATCAGTTATAATTAAAAAAGAAACCCATATGTTTTACCCGTCAAAGTAACGTACAGTTATAAATAGATAATGGCTAATATCATAGCACAGTAACATGATAATTCATCGTTTCTTTCAACTGCTCTGGTCACCCAGCCATTATTACGGTTCCACCTGAGTAGCTTGTTTGTTTGTTTTGGAATTTCGCACAAAGCTACTCGAGGGCTATCTGTGCTAGCCGTCCCTAATTTAGCAGTGTAAAACTAGAGGGAAGGCAGCTAGTCATCACCAGCCACCGCCAACTCTTTGGCTACTCTTTTACCAACGAGTAGTGGGATTGACCGTCGCATTATAACACCCCACGGCTGAAAGGGCGAGCATGTTTGGCGCGACGGGGATGCAAACCCGCGACCCTCGGATTACGAGTCGCACGCCTTACGCGCTTGGCCATGCCAGGCCACTTGAGTAGCACGTGTATTATTATTCTCTGTTCGTAGTTGTATTATTTAATTACATAAAAAAAACATTTTGATTTATCAATACCTTTTGTACATTAAAAAGTGAGCTTAAGTTTCATGACAGTTTACAGCAAAAAAGAGAAGACCCAGGTGAATATTATATTCTTTGTTTTTCATTTGTGTGTTTTATTTTTTATTTATATCACTGAGTAAAATGTAAAAAATAGTAACTTATGAGATGAGGTAGAGTAATTCTTCATAATATGGTATGCTTGTGAGCAGCCCATGGGTAATTTAATTTTGGGTTTTGGTTTCAGTTTCAGAGCTCTTGTAAAACAATCTTGTGAGGGATGTCAACATATTTAACATGATTATTATTTTTAGTTTCATGCCCAATAAGATTATGTTCGCTTCGACAACGTTTTAATTGGCACATGGGTGTTGGTTTCGCATCTCTACCAATAATAAATTTGTTTCGGTTTTCAACATTTTCAATAGAAATAAAAACGTGTCCCTGGTAATGTTCTGTTTTACTGCCAAGTCTCACAGTAATAATTTTATTAACATTGTGAACAAGTCTAGTAGAGGGAGGCCTGATGTTGTTTGACACCTCCCTCCGGATACGTTCATCGTCTTTCACTTCTTGTGGTGTTTCTGCCTGAAGATGTAAATCATAATTAGTGAGGCAACAACACTCATCAATCGAAAAAAATGTTTTAATAACAATAATCAGTTAATAAACATTTTAAAAATATATAATTTATTCTTTATGTAGCAATCATTTTACTATAATTTGAGTAAAACTAAATAAATGTTTACAAGAAAATTGTAAACAATGAAATTGATTTCAGATATCTGATAAACGTTTTCTCGAAACTACGAAATATATCTCAAGCATTGTCCCAAACAGCGAGAAAGGTAATATGCAGCAGACAATAGCTTTAAATAATGTTTTATATTTATGTTTTATACGTTCACAAATATTAACTTGCTGAAACAAGTTAAAACTACTGTTATAAATAAATGTCAATTGTTCTCCTCATTTCATTGTTATATAAATTAAACATGAAAAGTTATGCAATCTGATCTACAAATGACTATAAAGAGGAAGAGTTTTCAAACTGTCTTATCATAGTTGTAACACTGTAGTAAATCACACAGTTTATATAGTACTTTAAAATATTCAATAATCTTAGTAAAATCCAAAAGAAGACAATTGGATATTTCACTAAATGTCTGTCAGACCAATGAAAGTTGACTGACTATAAAAACAAACACTGATGCAAAATGTCTTAAAGTGTTATTAACATGATATGGTGGAATCACTTGTAACAAAATGGTACAAATACACTGGTACTGGACTGAAAAGAATAAAGTCCACATTTAAGTAAGTTACCGTGATCTAACGATTCGCTACAATTATGTGATAACTGTTAAAAACAGAATCAGATGTTCGTAGTTACAACCGAACGTCATTTCAGTGTATGTACGGTTAAAAACACAAGAGGTTTGGTAATACTACTGAGACAAGGTATATTTTAGTTATAGTAAGACACAAAATAACTCACTTTAATATCAGTAGTGGAAGTATGTGTGGTAATGAAAAATCACGAATGGACACTCTGACCTTTATGTTTTCCAGATGTCATTAAGACGATACATAATATGCTGTCATATATGTTTACGTTTGGTTCTGACTTCAGCTGAATGGATGATAATTGTCTTCCCACGTGTAATAATATTGAAGAAGAGATGATTGACCAGTTTAACTAGGGTACAGACTTATCAGACCTCGATAATAGCGAACATGTATAGGTCTCTTTTGGAAGAATTACATGTATTCAAATGACTCTGAACATTAAGGATTCTCTGAATGCATCTTTTTCAGTAGTTGTGGATGCCTCAGGCTCTTAACAATATTTATTGTAAGCATGCAACATCGATATGGTACTGGCCACATAGTATGACTTAGTATACATTACATTATTACAATGAAATGATTTTAACTCTAAAAATATGATTTCATTTCTATCAAATATTAATCATAAACGTAAGATGAATGAGAAATCAATTGAATTTTGAACCAGATACAGGTAATATGATGTCAGATATTCACAGAAATTAAATATGAGAATAGTTGTAATTATTTTATAACAGTAATTTTATAACTATTAATTCCATTATATTTCAGTTGCTCAGTGCAATATATATATATGTGTAGGTATAAATAAACTTGTACGAAGTGAAAGTTTAATATAAAGAGCACATCCTTGTTATTAATGGTTATATACTGATGCTGTATAATACTGACTACTACAAAGTAAAAGAATTTTAAACATACGAACCGTTGTCAGTGAATCAGATTTTAATGTCTCTTCAGGTTTGTCATCATTCACGATTGTCTTAACGCGTGTCTTTGATTTAGTTTTGTCAAAACCTGAAGCAGGCTTGCTCACGTTTTCCGCTCTTTCTGTTTTCCTTTCTACTGAGTGATATTCACTTATTGTCTGCAAGATGGTTGGTTCTGTTTGATTTTGCTTTAACATATTATTTTCTCTTTTATTAAACTTATTTGTCGGGGCCTTTTCACACTCAGGGATCATTGAAACAGCTTCCAAAATGTCTAATTCACGAGGGGTGATCTTTTCAGTTACAAGCGCCTTGTCTTCTAGCTTTATACAGGCAAAAACTCCACAAGACCCGAGGACGCGGTTTTTCAGGGCATTCCATTTGCCCCGTGCTTTTTCATTCACGTTGCAGAAGCAACAAAGAACGCTAAACAATAATAAAATAATAATAATAATAATAAATAAAAGATAAATGAGAAATAAAAACGCGATTTATTTCTTCCACTTTTCTATATAAACAATACTAATAAAGATCAACTCTAAATAGTTGTCTTTTTTGTTGTGTTTTTTCGTAAACAAACAGATCTACAAAACATTTGATAAATCACCATTTTAAGTTTCGTTAGAAGTGTTAACTATAACTGAAAAGTTATTTTGAACTCATTTGTAAGGTTAATTAAACATATTCAGCTTTACTAGGTTCATATTGGTGTTTTCACAAATTAATTTCCAAAGGGGCACTGAACACAATTGACATTTTCAAATATCCAACCCTACTGTTCAATTAAAAGATAATTGGGTATTGAAGTCAGATGGTTTCTCACTTCTGTTCTACATACTTTAATTATCAAGAACTGGAAGATAACATGTGGCTTATCATAAAGCAATAAGACAAATCGAAATTAGTGTTAGCTCTTCCATCCACCAAGGATATCTTACAACTGCTGGTTTGGAAGCATCTTTTCGGTATCCTCGAGTACAGTTGAGGTTCTCGGCTGGAATATACACTGCGTAAAACAATAGAGCGTTAATATTTTTAGCACGTTTTGTGTCACCGTTTGAATTTTAAGGTTTTTCACAATGAGCACGATGCACTAGTTATAATATTAATTATGACTCACTATGTAAAATAACAACATAAATGTTCCTTTTCGTGAGAAAAATAAAACGTGTCAAAACAGTTTCTTAACAGTAGACTTTTGTTTCTTCATGTACTTCCTAATGGAGTTAACTAATGAAACTAGTCACACAAACTTGGATATTTATGAAATTACACACGATCTTTTTTTATATTATGTTATATCTATAGGTACATTTGATTTCTGTTGGTGTTTCCCTTATAAACTTCTTATTTGCCACAGTTAAACTGTTGTCACTGTTTATGTTAATATCAGTTATGAAAATACAAGTTCTTTTGGGAATATTACGTTGGTAAAATGTATGAGTAAATGATTGTGTCTTGCAAACAACAAAATATCAAATAATATCCTTATAATGCAGAAGTTGCATGAAATGCATTCCGAGTAAATTTTCCATTTGAAGTTAATATAAAAGCAAACAGTTAATTTTTTGTGGATTTATCAAGATAAACAATATTGCGGTCTAACACCTTTTGCTGTAAAATTAAAGTATTGTTTATTCAGAATACGTTCTCACAAAACTTCTTAGATTTGGTTTGTATCTTTACAGTTCATAAGATTTTGCTTCAATATACGGAAGTTGAGTACGTTATATCAAAATAACTTTGGAGCCTTACCACTTCTCTCTACAGGTTTTCCATAATCCATTTCGTCTCTTATCACATAGTTACTACATCAGTGATGTGACTGGTATGTCTGTGTGTACAATAACATGCATATCTATTTAATTATTTAGTGGTTGATCTCGTTCCTGGGTTGAGATATTTTTTTGCGTACTGTTGCCTGGGACACTTCGGCGGGTTTTATCTGTGATATTCATGTTCATATGACATGTTGCAGGTCTTTTTTCGAATTGTTCTGGCGAACCAATATTATGTTTTCGATGCTCTTATGTACAATAAATATCTTTGTTTCAAAAAATTAAAATTATCGTTTGAATATATTTTCATGATTTGAGCATATAAAAATTTACATTGGAAAGGTACCTGTCACATACCTTTTCCAAAAGCTACTAATTTTCGGTTACACCACACCATTTACGAAATGTTAAGCGATGTCATAAAGTAGTTCTGATAAATTCTGTTCTACCGTGACTTTATATCAGACTGAGTCACATTATATGCCAGGTTGCTTATTCAAAACTGTTTTGGTATGGCTTACTAATCCCTATAAACTGCAAAGTATTATTGCTATGAACGTCAGTGGCAGTCTTTCATTAATACTGTGTGTTTATTACACGAGTACCGATAAGATTACGAGTTCGTCTTCATCACTACCCTGAAATAGCTCTTTTTAGGGCATCTTTAGCATCAACTAATGGAATGTGATGCATCTTCCAAGAGTATATTATAGCTATCAATACCAACATCTTCAAATAATCTGCCGACCCACTTAGCACCTTGGAGTTGGACAATATCACCCATTACTGATTAGATGGATCAGTACATGGACGAACAAAGAGTGGAGTATTGATGGTAACATTTAAAGTAATTATATGTGGATATGTTTACCAATACTAATTCATACCACACTTCAACATCGACATTTCCTCTCATTAAAATTAAGAAAAACTGATTTCATGTTATCTCTAAAGTAATTATTCCTTGTAAATACTTTTAACACAATTGTAATAATCTTTTTTATGCATTTATATTTCTGAGCAACCCACTTGAAGCTAATAAATTTTGCAGACATTCTACAATGGGTAATTTAAAACTTTTTATTACAGAATTCATATATAGTTCGATGTTTCTAGGCTATAAAGCAATGAGGAAGGAGATTTGAAATAATGGTGATATAGAAAAACCTCAGTTAACAACACGATACAACCCCAAATACAATAAACAAAATACCTAAATTCTTCTAAAAATAAAGCAAATACAATACTAATGTTATTTATAAAATACTTTATGGCAACTTCCACGTATTTTACGTCAGAGAAACAAGCCCGAAACTCAAAACAACTTTCATGTAACACAAAAAAATAGAATTTCACCTTTTTAAATTTAACAGTGCAACTCAAATAAATATACTACAGGTAACATTTAAATACTAAACAGAGAATCCAACATCATTAGACGATAAACCAAATAATTCCTTGTAATACAAGAGCAAACACACGTTAAACCAATATAAATAAACATGTATTTGTAAATTATTTGAAAATATTGAACCACAAGAATAAGAGAATCAATTTAAAATAAAACACTAGTTTTAATAAATGAAGTTCAATTAAAATTCCTTTTAACCAAAGAAATTATTCAGTCACATTTATTCCAGTTTAAACATTAAATCATCGTGTAATATCATTGCTTCGCCAAATTAAACATTTTCTACCCATCCTGTACATATTTTACATAAAGAAAAAATATTTTTTATTGCTACAGATGAGACCGACTAACGGGTTCTAACATTAAAGAAAACTCCTAAAACGTGATTTTCGCTCATCACGGACTTAAAATCTGTAATGAGCAAATTCAGAAAAATGAGGCAGAAATATTTGCGAGCAAATGTGACGTTAAACATTACTAGCCTCTGTACTCTCTATCAAAACTTTATACTATTAAAGAAACATCCGTTTATGGTAAGAACGAAGTTTAGAACGAAAATATCTAATTTGTATACGTAAAAATAAATGTAGAGCTAAGTTGTTTATGTGTTTTCTTTTAGCAAAGTCACGTCGGGCTATTTGCTGAGCTCCCCAAGGGGATTCGAACCTCTAATTTTAGCGTTGTAAATCCGTAAACTTACCACTGTACTAGGGGAAGAGCTGAGCTAGAAAAAAAAAAGGAATCGAACGGCAGTGGCATTAACAATTTGACACTACATTATCAGAGAGTATCTTGTTTACTTTTAACTTCGTTAACTACCAAGCTCTGTGAGAGAAAAACCAGAAATTCCATAGCTCTAACCAATGAATACAAATAAATATCACAAACATACAGTAAGATTGATAAAATATTGATTATCGAATTTTTAGTGGCAATTAAACTATATTTCAAATGTTTTACAAACGATAATTAATGACAGAATTAATTTTCTTTTTTATTTGCATGAACATCCGGCGTGGTTGTTTACTAAAACATGACACATTGATATAAAATTTGTATTGTGAAATAATTAAGTTAAAAGTGATACTATTGTCATCATAATCTTACGTATACATGGGCAATATAAATAATTTTGCAGTCAATACACATGTTGAAACGAGCAAGTTTGCACATTTTCACTTACATAAGGTCTGAATAAAACAACACATAAATCAAGATTTACATGTATTTATGCTAAAGTTATGCAAAAATATTTAGAAATGAGTACTTTTTCGAGATTTGTGACTGTAATGTAAATCCATTTCACTTATCAGCCCCCAAATATATTCTCACATCGTGTTTTCGTTCTACGCTTGCAGGCCACAAAAGCAAAGTTTAAAGAGAAGAATAGGTCTTTTCCATTTATTTTAGGCATAAGCAATTAGGAAATAACATTTTGTGTCCAGAAACAAGAAAAGGTAAAAATTTTGTTACATTGTGTAATCTTACATATACACAGGTAATTATTTTTATAATCAATACGCATGGTGAGTGAAATATCAAACAAAAAGGTTATGGCTGAAAGATATTAAAAACAAGATGGACGATTTTCGATTTAGATGTTATTTCTCTAAAATTAGTATCGTTTAATAAATGAAAATTTGGTCTGAAAAAACTTTGAATTTACCTCTGACATCATGTTTGTAATCACCTTCACGATTTTTGCATGTGTAAATTCCCGCGTCTTCAAATTGCACGTCGGTTAGCACTAATTCGCCACCGTATTTTATTAGCGTTCTCTCACTATTAATAACTTGTTCATTGAGATTTGAGTACCAAATAACTGGTTCTTCTCTCGTTCTTTTATAAGCTTGTTTTGAACATATTAATGTAAAAGTAGAACCACGTTCAGTTTCGTAGACTAATTTTTATGTCATGCAGTTCTGAGGGTCGCGGGTTCGAATCCCGTTCGCACCATAAATGCTCGCCCTCTGAGCCGTGGGGCGTTATAACGTGACGATCAATCCCACTATTCGTTGGTAAAGAGAAGCCCAAGAGTTGGCGGTGGGTGGTGTTGACTAGCTGCCTTCTCTCTGGTCTTACACTGCTCAATTAGGGACGGCTAGCGCAGATAGTCCTCAAATAGCTTTGCGCGAAATTAAAAAAAATGCAGTACCAACTCAAGTAATTTAGATTTAATAAACGATAACAACAGTTGTCAGAGATTTCAACTTAATATTTAGGTAAAAGCAAATAAAATTTATACGAAGTTTTGCAATTTCTTTTGACAACACAAGTCTTAGTAATTTCTATGATATCAACCATAATAAGACCTCTAACAAATGTTTCATGATACATATAAATTATAATTGAGTAGTTATAAATGTATAAACATTGTAATAATATTTAAATTAAAATGTCAGTGAAAACTATTGTTTTGAATTAAACACAAAGCCAAACAATAGGCTATCTGTACTCTGCTTACCACAAGTATTTAAACCCGGTTTCTAGCGTTGCAAATTTTTTTACGTCGTTCATTTCTCAGTTAAACTATTGAAACTGAGAAGAATAGCATCCATTTTTATTTTCTTATAAACTAACTGTTGCAACATAAAACAAAAATAAGAAAAACATTCCCTCTTGAAAGTGAACAGCAGTAATACAAACCTGAGTTTCAAAGTTCTTATTGTTCATAATGTAATCCAACTACATTACTGGAATTGCAGAAACAGTCTCTTCAGAGACTTATTTGTGAGACTTTACTTATTCTTTATCCGTGTTCTCAATTATGAATGGTGACTTTTGATGTTTAACATAAAACGTTCTTGATGCTCAGGTATCTAGGGTTTATTTCACAACAACTTACACAAGATTAACTCCAGTAATCAGATGAAAGTAACAGTAATCATCCGATTGTGCAGGAGACAACAAAACACAGAGTCACTGGCTTATCTGAAAAGTGAAAATTTTAATACTATCAGTATCACTGAGACTTAGTTGGATATTAACAATCTTCATGAGAAAAGTTTTTGAAATACCAAGCTACAAATTATTTATAAGAAATAAGAGTCATTATTGCTAGAGCAGGAGAAAACATTTTTATACAAGATGAACCTAAGAAAACATATGTATATATCATAGTGTTAAGTCACAATGAAAGTTACCTTGTCCCACTGTACATACTCAACACAAAGTATCAGCTCATACTAACCCTTCAACTTGAGTATGTCTTGTATTACTGCTACTGATGACACAAACACAGTCAAACAAGCCTTAATGACAAACTGTGTGGTAAGTAAACTTTTCTAATCTAGTTTTTATTGTTGAGTCATAGAAACTGAAATAAATATGATACAGTAAGTCAATGTAACAAATGGTAACGTATTTTAGTTAATTATACTTGCAGGCATTCAACAAATTTAAACTTCTAAAGTAAGATAATACAAAAGTTGATTACTTAACAATGCAACATTTTTAAATACACAAATCATTTTGTCACATGTAACCACAGCTGATACAAACCAGTAAAGGACCAGTATTTTGTAAAATACAATCACATTTCAGTTGTACGATATTACACATGTATATTCATGTAATTATTTACAAATACATCTTTAAATTTCAGTCACTTGTCTTAAAAGACAGAACAATAAAGAAACATAGAAAACAATGTTATTCTCTGTTCACATAATTTGTACTCGCATGTCACAATCTGCTAAGCCTCGGATTACGACTCGAATTGTAGCATAAGGGCTAGTTGCAGATGTAAATATGTATGGTCTAGTTGTGGTTGTAAGGACGAAAGATCTAGCTATGGTTGTAACGATGTGAGGTTTATTTGCAGCTCTAAAGAGATAAAAGTTAGTTGTAGTTGCAAGTAGATAAAAGCTGTAGCTGTAATCGTAAGAATGTATGGTCCAGTTGTACTTGTAAAGCGATAAAAGCTACAATTGCAGTGTGAGACCATATGGACTAGTTGTACTTTTAAGTACTTAAGAATTATTTGTTATTGTAAGGACTTGTATGAACATTATTGTATGAACTAAAACTGTAGATCTAATTACTATTCAATATGTTGGGATGTAAAGATTCATTGTGGTTATACAGCCATAAGAGCATCTTGTCGTTGTAAGTTTTGTTCAACTTCTAAAGACGTAAGAGCCAAAGATGTAACAATAGTTCAGGTTGTGAAGAATAGAGCAAGTTGTAGTTGTAATAACGTGAGATCATACTTAATGAGTAACACCTATTTGTTAAGTAACGAAGACGTTATAAGATGTAAACATATTTTAACATTTCTGTTGAATCCGGATTGTATATTATATTGATGTATTACTACACAGCACAATACACACGTGTTACGTCACTGTTTTTGTATATTTTGAGACCACAAAAGAAAATAATATTACACATTTCAAAGTGACGTCTCCTGGAACTTTTGCGTCAAACAACAAATTCACTCAAAACGCCATACACTCCTTCAAGTCGATGGTGAAACAAACTAAAACCAATAAGATATTCGTAAAATCATAAAATCCAATGTGACAGTGTTTGAGAACAAGTGAGTGTAATCATATAAATGTTGAATTTTTCAACAATGCAAATAAGTTCATATTTCATTTAATTTTTGCAGGTTAACATAACTTCTGAACAAGAAAACTACAGAGAACTATTCGAATAAAAATATTTCTTTATGATTCAGTTACTACAAACCACCTGTTCACTTCATACCTGAAAAGTTATAGTTTGCTGAAAGTATCAAAACCTGCTCAGAAGTAATTTAGAATCCAACGACACAACTAAATAAAAATCTATACAATAAAAGTTCCCTTGCCATGTTAAACAGTGAAGATGGAGCCTTTTTATTGGGTTGACGATGGAAAAAATATTCTTTTGTTTGTCACTGCAGAGTTTTTAAGGAAATTTGCATGTGTTACATAAGAGAATAAATGACATATTTTTGTTAACATTTGACACTTTGCGTGCTAGACCATGAGTTTTGGGACCTCGTACGATTGTTAGGGTACCTTAGAATCCAATGTACCATCGGTGGTTCTTGGGCAGGAGTTTACCTGGCGGCGCCCATCTCCTCTCTAGGTAGTCGACCCTACTTTGCAAGAGAAAGTTCAGATGGAAGGCAGCTTGTCAACGTTACCCACCGTCAACTCCTAGGCTACTCTTTTTATCATCGAATAGTGAGATGTACCGTAAAGTTATAATGCTTCCACGCTGACAGGACGAACATGTTCAGTGAAAAATAGTCCAACCCGTATATCTCGAATCGAGCGCCCTAATTATCACACTATGTCAGGCCTACATCCGACCTAGAAACATAAAATAAAAAATAAACTTGGCCACAGTAAACCAGTTCCATTTTATTGGACATAACTGCGCAAAGCATTGTGAAAAAAAATTTGCTTTTGCGTAACAAAAAGTGTTGTGCTTAGTATAGAGTCTAGTTACCCATTATTTGAGACTTGGTGTAACCTTGTGTCAGTATGACACCTTGGGACTAGTATGACTGTAATATGCTACTGAACACTTTAAGCTGTATTATAAATATATAAAATTTTTCGATGTGGAATTCGCTACCTGAAGTTAACCAAAAGTCACTTACAACAACGTGTTAAAAAAAAGTCTCCAGTGAAACAACAACAAGTTTACGCCCTTACACCACTTAAATCGGGGTTTCAATTTCACGCAGTGGACAGAATGCAGATAACCCAAACATTAGCAACATTGCTTCAGGTTATGATGAAGATATTTCAAGTTGCGATATTCGCATGTGATGACAAATCTGAAGAGATTTTAAAATTTGATTCATGGATAAAGGTTCGTGAACGTTCAAACTTTCTCTTATTTATACTACTAAGCATTCTTCAGCACAGGTATGTATCCATTACTATCAACATTGTGCTCTTAATATTAAACTTTCACTTGTTATAAGTTTATTTATAAGTGTATATATATATTATAAGTATTGTTTCTAATACTTTATTATATCATTGAATATTAAAATTAGGCATCATTGACTGAAGCTCGTCATTTGACTTTGAGCTTTCAGAAAGGGACAACAATAATTAGTTGAGTTTAGGGTCTGAAAACCAATAAAGATTGAAAGTGTACACTGAATGTCTAGTTGTCCTTGGCAACGTTTATAAGTTCTTAAAGAGTATCTCATTTTACTGTGGTATATGATTGAAAACACAAGTTCATCGAACTGTTTTCAGTGAACATTCTTATGTTTAAAACTACACAGAAATCTCGGTATTAATCTGGAGAATGGAGTGCAATATTGGGCTCGGTGTGATTTAATGATAAGCATGTTATATTTTGGTCAGAGGGCTTTGTTTGGTATCTAATGACAAACAACTTATTACATCTGGCATTTAAGAGCTACGAGTTCATTATAGTCATGATTCTTTTTTTTTAAATTTCGCGCAAAAGTACATGAGGGCTATCTGCGCTAGCCGTTCCTAATTTAACAGTGCCAACGAATAGGAAATCGGCCACACATTATAACGTCTAAAAGTTGGGAGCATGTTTGGTAGGACTGGGATTCGAAGCCGCGATCTTCATATTACGAGTCGAGCGCCTTAACCACCTGGTCAGGCCGGGCCCACTTGGGGTAAACGAATCGATAGTGGAGGAAGCTATATGCTGTCTGCCTTCCCTCGTGGGAATTTTCAATTTTAAGGTAACGTAAATTAAACACTAATTCCTGCAATCTAATCTTGATTGAAATATATGTTTGACTCTTGAACTACTATTGTTTGACTGTCGCTCTTATAACATGCCTTCACAACACCAACGTGCAGGGCATTATTTCGTTGTCCATAGTCTGGGTCACTGGTAACGGTTGTTCTTTCCCATTTTTGTGACCGTAAAAGTGGTAGTTCGTTTAAAAAGTAAACAACAGGCCGCAAATGTTTTCGTTGTTTAGCCCCGTATTCCCTGGATTCGGTGGGTAGGCTAAATGTTTCTCACTCCTTTTGTATGGACGACAAACAGTTTGGTGTCTTCAAACAGGCCCACCAAATTGGCCACACTGGATGAGATATAATCCATACCGGGTACTACGACCTGTGAGATTGATTTGGTTGTTTTTATTTCTGCAATGACTCTAAGTCAGCAGCCCCTGATTTTGAAGTGACAGAGTACATTGAAAACAACTAGTTAACACCAACTACCGCCAACATTTGGGCAATTCTTAATGAACTGAAAGTTAGATTATAACGCCTTTATGACCGAAAGGTCCACCATGTTTTTATTTTGTTTGGGTCTTGTGTTTGAGAAGTGGTGCTACTAACCATGCTTCGTTCTTTCAGCTATGTGTGCGTTATAATAGTAACAGCCAATCCCACTTTTCTTTAAGAAAAACTCTTCAGACGGTAAATGATATGGACTGATTGCCTTTCTATTGGTTTCTGATTCAAAATTATCGTCTCTTAAGCCTGAATCACTAGGTATCTCCGACATGGCAACTTATCACATAATACACATAATATATCGCTTAATTGAACAAAGAAACTTATAAAAGGTGTGTTGTTTTAATAATAATTTCATTCCTACTGTATATGACAATTTGTAATTGAGTTAAACTGTCGACTCGTCTAACCGCTACAAACATCACATGAGCAACAACTTGACCGTACTGTTGTTACTATCAAGGGACTGTGATAATAATTATTGCGTTTTAGGGCCTTGCATAGCCTTGTAATTAGCGCCTTCGACTCATAATCTGTGGGCTACAGGTTTGGATTCACATCACCGAACATGATTACACTTTTAGCCACGGAAGCTTTATAACTGACGGCCAATCCAACAGTTCTTTTGCAAACGAGAAACCCCAAATTTGCCAGTGGATGATGTTGACAAGTTGCTTTTCAGTGATACATTACTGCTATATTAGGGACGTCTAGGACAGATAGCTCTGGACTATCTTTGCGTGAATTATCAATCACACATAATTCTAGGTTTTAGGGCGAATTACATGATTCTAAAGTCGTGTACGCTCAAATAACAATATGAATTCAATAATTAAAAGTATATACACTCAGCTTCATTGTTATGACAAAATTTACAGCAATTTAATGCCCAGTCTCAAATTCTCAGGTACAACTTATCAGAGTGATGTTTTTTGTTGAATGAAATGATTGACAGGTTTGACAAACGGAAAGTACAAAAAGAAGACTGAAAACAGGGAATGTCAAAACCTTAGTGATGTCTAAATATCATGTATTTATAGAAGGTGATAACACTAGCAGCTTTATTATTTTGTTTTTCTTGTGGCGAAATATTATTATGAAATGTATTTGTATGAAGAAGGGGACACACAAAGAAATTAAGTCAGCCTTCAAAAACATAGGTGTAAAGTGTCATCTAAAGAAAATGCACAAGTAGGGAAACTCTCTTTGCTTACCTGAGAATGACCTAAGGAATTTGAAACGTTGTTGTCTACTTTATTTTAATAAAATTTTAATACCCATACTAGCCGAATTGATATACATTGTTACTTCAAGTAGGTTTCTCGTGATCATGAAGTACATTCTGTTGAAGACTCCAAAGAAAAAACCTTAAATTTATTAAGAGTCTGATGGTAGTAGTAGTAGCTTGGTCAAATTGTCGCTCTATGAAGTTTGAAGCGGTTAGAGGAGCTGATTATCTAACGATCAACCTCTTATTCAAAATTATGGTGCTTTCCTCAAACAGATAATTAAAGTAAAACAATACATAAGGCGCTGAACAACTAAATTTAAATAGATGAAATAAAAATGTATTGTCCATTGCTGGTACAGCGACAAGTCTAATGATTTGTAACGCTGAAATCAGTGGTTCGATTCCCCTCGGTAGTCTCAGCAGGTAGCCTGATGTGGCTCTTGCTGTAATAAAACTCACACTCACCTCAATAAGTATTGTTTTACGGGCATTATAATCTGACAGACATTTCCAATATTTGTTGGCTAATGTTGCTAGTGTGTAAAGTTTACTAGTTGTATTTCCTCTTAATCTATAACTTCACTTATGCAGAGAGCTCTAAAGCAGCTTTTCGCGAAATTCAACAATAAAAAATAAATTTATTTGGATGTCAATCTACAAACCCAGAACACGCTTCAAAGACGAAGCGAAGTATCTATGAGGATATTTATTAAATTAAACATTAAAAGAAATACAAAAGAACGTTTCAAAAACTGAAATGTCACAGTAACAAAAAATACATTAATGAAAGCTTATATTCATAGTAATTTTCACTGACACTAGTTTGTACAATGATTTATGTTTAAGTTTTGGATGGTATTCTTCTCAGTTAATTGGTAGTTTAACTAAGAAATGGCCAAGTTAAGGAACTAGGTGCAAAAGTATCTTAACAGCAAATACAGAGATATACAAGCGTAAAGTCGGAAAATGCAGTACGTTTGGGTTCGAATCTCCGTTACACCAAACATGCTAGCCCTTTCAGAGGTGTTGGAGTTATAATGTGGCGTGCAATACCACTATTCGTTAGCAAGTTGGCACTGGGAGGTGATGACTAACTACTCTCCCTATACTTGTATACTGCTGAAGTAGTTACGGCTATCGCAGGTAGCCCTTGGGTAGTTTTGCGAAAAATTGAAAACAAAACAAACATATAACGATATATTTATCGAATGTAACAGTACTTTTTTATATAATTAAACAATGATATTGAATAAATTCTCGAAATGTAACAATGTAACGTGTGACTGGACAAAAAGAATTAAGAAACTAAAATAACTCCACGTTTTTTAAACATATTTCTATTTTTTGTAATAAGTATTTAAAAACATGAAAAACTATGGTAATTAATTAATTTTTCACCATTATTTTTCATTTTGTAGTGTAAATTTCTGAGATTACGTACAATTCTATACAGTGGGCTGTCTGCGCTCTGCCCTCGGCGAGAATTGCTTGTTTTGGATTTTCGCGCAAAGCTAATCGAGCGCTATCTGCGCTAGCCGTCCATAATTTACCAGTGTAAGGCAGCTAGTTATCACCACCCACCGCCAACTTTTGGGCTACTCTTTTACCACCCAATTGTGGGATTGACCGTAACTTTATAACGCCCCCACGGCTGAAAGAGTGAGCATGTTTGGTGTGACCGGGATTCGAACCCGCGATCCTCGGATTACGAGTCGAACGCCTTTAACACACTTGGCCATGCCGGGCCTTGGCAAGAATACAGTTGAGAACAGCTCTTTTGGTAATGAAATCCAGCTATCATTAAATACTTTAAAAGAGTACGTCTAAAACGTATTAACACTAAATAGTATTAGTAAAATTAAAATATTAGTGTGATTAACAGCAACAAGAACGTTTTTCATGTTAACGAAGCGCATCAACTGCTATATAAAAATAATATAATGAAAGACAAAATATTTCCCAAAACGCCATTTGTATGTCCAGCCTGACACTATATGTAGTTTATGTGATTTTTATCAAAACAACAAAGTAAGCTGCTCCTGCGTGATAAAGGCAACAATACTTTTGTCAGGCCCGGCGTGGCCTGATTGTTAAGACGTTCGACGACTCGTAATCTGAGGGTCGCAGGTTCGAATCCCCGTCCCTCCAAACATGCTTGCCTTTTCGGCCTTGGGAGCGTTATAATGAGACAGTCAATACCCCTGTTCCTTAGTAAAATTATCGCCCAACAGTTGGCAGTGGGTAATGATGACTAGCTGCCTTTCCTCTACTCTTACACTATTAAATTAGGGACTGCTAGCTCATATACCTCTCGTGTAGCTTTGCATTAAATTAATAAAATCAACAAGCAATAACTTTGTCACTATTGTTAATCAATCTTTTTCACTTAACAATGTTACATCAGTTCATGACGTCACTCAAACAAGAATATTTTATGCGCATATTAACAGCGATATTTCACTTATAAACAGAAAAGAAAGTTAAATATAAGGCGTACAGTGAAAACAAGAATAATTATCTGTGTCTATTTTAAGTGAATTAATGTACATTAGTTTACTGTTTGCTTCAGGTTCTAAAGTAGACCACGAAATTATACATGGTTCTACTGCTACACTAATCTGTTCAAAAGATGTTATAATAAAGAAAGAAAACTAATAAATTGGTACTCACTTCTGAATGAAGTAGTGACTAGTAGGGAGAAAATACAAAGGAAAGATGGCGGCGATTTAGTGTTGACTGACGTGCAATTCGAAGACGCGGGAATTTACACATGTGGAAACGGTGAAGGCGATTACAAACATGATGTCATGCTAAATGTCATTGGTAAATTAAAGTTTTAGGTTTCAGGTCTTATTTTCGTTTATTAAACCATATTAATTTAACAGAAATAACATTTAAATCGAAATCACCCATCTCGCTTTTGGATGTACTTCAGCTGTTACCTTTGACTTTGATATTTCACCCACCATGTGTATTGATTAAAAATAATTTATTTTGTCTATGTATACGTAAGATGATGAACATGCTGACATAGTATCACCTTTAAAATTTGATATTTATTTTTGTAAACAACCAAGCTAGATGTTGATACATGTTTGCTTTTATGAATTCCGTCGATATTTACTGTGCAGAAAGCATTTGAATTATAGTTTAACTGACAACATAGATTATCAAACTAACCATATGTTTACGATATTTTTGTTTAAGCTCATTTGAATGCGTTGGTTAGAGTTATGCAAAATGTGATTCTTCTGTTTTAGCAGTTAACAATGTTAAAAGTAAAGATGATGCTCTTCGTCAAATCAACCTCACGAATATAATGTTTTCGTTAAATTTACTAAACCTAAAAATGTAAGGTATCTCACTTATACACACCACGTTCGATCTGTCTTTAGCTTGTATAATGTGGTTCCAGATTGTTATTACAATTGTTGTACGACTCTTGTTTACTGAATTAACTCTACATTTATATTTACGTTTCAAAATTAAATATTTTCATTTCAAACTCAGAGTTTTACCATAAACGGTTGTTTTTTTAATACTACAATGAGTTGATGGAGAGTCAGAAGTTAATGAAACCAAATATTTATCTTTAAAATCAGATCTGCTTCTAGATATTTATCATATATTTTTCTTAATTTTCTCATTATGGATTTTAAATTACTGGTATGTGAAACTCGTATTTTAGACCTGACATAATGTTTAATCCTAGAACTTATCAGTAGGACTTGACAATAACAACGAAGGAACGAGCTATATTGTGAAGGAAAAAAATAACGTCGAAATCATGAGAAGGCAAAGAGAGCAGAGTAGGGAAACATGATAATATAGATGCTGCATGAATTAAAGAAAAATAGGAAAGGCATAGGAACAGTGTTGACACAGGATGACGGACCTCTTTTCAGGACCTGGGTAAAGAAATACCCAAAATTTAGCTGTGGGGGAAACGAGAGTACCCTGAGAAAAACCCACTTTCACTTTCAGGGCGCCGAATAATATACCCTGGACTTACGCATAGTAGTTGGGGATGGCTGAATTAGATCAACACAGAAATATAATAGCTGGGATGGAACAAATAAACAGAGTTGGAAAAAAAATCTTAGCTGTGAGTGATCAAAGGGAACAGGGTTTAATACAGAATCAAGGTATCTCTGGTGTTCTTGTCTTAATTTCTCAAAATAATGTGGAAATATCCTATTCAGCAAAGGAAGATTATGGGTTTCTTCATCAGAAATCTGGGCAGTAAGGTCATACTTGTGATCCTCTGTACTGGCTTGAGCTGTTCCAGGTTTCAAGAACATGGGTAGTAGTCGTGGAGAGGGGGGACAAGTATCGTGGTTGTGCATCTAATACTGAGTTATCCGGTGGTTTTTCTTTTGTCTAGGAAGATTTGTGTCTTCTCGGTATTCTGGTTTGAGTACCTTGGAGGGTTGCTTGTATGTTATAGTAGTATTATCGGAGCGCATGGTTTGCGTTGCTTGCGTCTGGGCTGAAGTTTTTAGAATTGGAATGGTGAATTGCGTTTGAGTGGATTGGTTGTTGCTCTTCGTCTTGTTCTGCATTTGTTTAGAGGTCATGTCATCGTTAGTTTCCAAATGAACATTTCTCTTGGTAAATGTTGGTGTCATTGGCGGTTTCACGGGAGAGTGGTAAAAATCACCAAGCTTATTTTCCGTATGTGATTGTTGATTAGACGGTGAATCGGCAGGTTGAGATAAGACTTCAGGTTGTGGTCTTAAGGGTTTAGAGGTTTGGGAATTGGTGGGGCGGCGGTAAGGACGTTCGGCAGTGAAATGAAATATGTGGCAGTGGCACCCGTAATGTAAAACATGGTCAGCACTTTGTTTTGAAGTAGTTACAATTTTGATAAACCTGGTTGGTTGATTCGACTTCTTGGAGAAAATTCTATGAACAGTATATATATCAATCAGCAACCATAACGAAAATGTAATTATAGATGTCTTGTTAAGTAATCGCTCAATAGTCACAATAGCAGGAAAGTACTGTTCACTCACAAAGTAAATAGACTTAAACTTAATAAGCCACATCTTTTCCTACAATCACAAAACCATTGTAATAGGAGATCTAAACAATATATTAATTTTGGCTGTAATTCAACAAATGCTAATGGAAGGCTACTCCTACAATTTATAGATGAATATAATATAGCTTTCTTGAATAACGATACACCTACGCAAACAGCGTATGCCACTAATACTGAGCTCGTACAACATGAGCGAAAGCTTATAAAATTTGAAGTGGGAAAAGATGTAGACAGCGATCATCTCCCCATATGGTGGGTCTTCGATCTCACCCCCCATAAAAATATTATACACAGAAAAGAAAAATTCGATTGCAAAAAAGCAAATTGGAAACAACAAAAAAACAATTAGACCATCGATTACTAAATAAAATTATAACAACAGCTAAAAATAAACGCGTAAGGCGTGCGACTCGTAATCCGAGGGTCGCGGGTTTGCGCCCGCGTCGCGCTAAACATGCTCGCCCTCCCAGCCGTGGGGGCGTTATAAAGTGACGGTCAATTCCACTATTCGTTGGTAAAAGAGTAGCCCAAGAGTTGGCGGTGGGTGGTGATGACTAGCTGCCTTCCCTCTAGTCTTACACTGCTTAATTAGGAACGGCTAGCACAGATAGCCCTCGAGTAGCTTTGTGCGAAATTCCAAAACAAACAAACAAGCTAAAAATAAAATAAATATCAGCAAATCAGGCAATACCTAAACAAGAACATGAAACGAAATATAACACATGGAAACCGTACAAACACCTGTTAACACTAATAAAGCACAAACGACAATACATGGACACAAGAGATAGCGAAAACACAAATAAACAGAATAAGAAACCAAATTAGAGCAGAAGTTAAACAATTAAAACATGAAAAATGGGACGACTTCTGCACTAAACTTAACGAAAAAAACAGACCCGAAACAATTTTGGACACATCTAAATAGACTAAAAAATGCAGATACAACAACAAGAAAATACCCGCCTTTAGTGCACAATAACACCACAGCATATACAAATAAAGAAAAAGGTGAAATGTTCAAACAACTTGAAAATATGTTCAAAACAAATAACGACCCAGACATAAACACATACTACAATAATAAAGTAAATAACTTTATAACAAACAACAGTGAACTATTCAAACCACTCTTTCCAGTAGACTTAAACAATTATCCAACCAACAACACAAACATAGTGCTTACAAAATGTTCCACAAAGAAGGAAAGCCAGCCAATAACCCAAATAGCTACAGACCAATCAGCCTGACCAGCTGTGTAGGCAAAATTCTATAGAGAATAACCAGTAACAGGCTCTCCGCATTCCTGAAGACAACATCAAAATTGCCAGAAGATTTTTGCGACATACTTAACAAACTGCCACAACTGGACAGCATTGCTCTGTTCTTATCAGTTCGCCACCAGTGGCTCAGCGGTAAGTTTACAAGCTTACGACGCTAATAATAGGATTTCGATACCCATGATGGAATAGAGCACAGAAAGCTCAATGGCCAATTATGACTAGGTGGATATGACGCTTGACTCGCAAGCTAAGAGTCGCCTTTTCATTCGCGGGGGTATTATAATGTTACGGTTAACCCAGCTTTGTTTGTTTTTAATTAGTAAAAGAATAGCACAAGAGGTGGCGGTGTGTGACGATGACTAGCTGGCTTTCCTACAGTCTCACTACTAATTCAGATAACTAGCGTAGATAGTACTCGTATAGCTTTGCGCGAAATTCAATAAACAAGCATGTGTTTGTTTGGAATTAAGCACAAAACTATGCAATGAACTATCTGTGTTTTGCTCACCACGGGTATCGAAACCCAATTTCTAGTTGTGTGAGTCCACAGACATACCATTGTGCCGTTCGGGGTTCACAACAAGCAAGTAAACAAAATTATTAAATCAAAATAGGCTTCTTCTTAAATTTGTGATCCTTTGATTTGATTAACTATTGTCGGTTATAAAAGATTACGGACTCTTGTTGATTCTGTTGTTGTTGTGTTGAATTTCAGCTACATAATGGGATATCGGTACTCTGCCTACCACAGGTATCGAAACTCGGTTTTTAGAGTTGTAAGTCTACAGACACACAGCTGAGCCACTGGGGGTTTTGTTGATTTTACAACCTCCATGAATACCTTATATTCTGCGTTTAGTTGTGGGGATGCTTTGAGTCAATCTGATTTTGAAATTACCCAAAGACATTACCCTTCCATTTGAATGATCTTCTTTCAGGTTCCATTCTCTCATAAGACTTTAAATAGTAAATGCTCTCATGACTCCGTACCGGCCTGGCATGGCCAAGCGTGTTAAGAAGTGCGACTCGTAATCTAAGGGTCGAGGATTCGCATCCCCGTCGCGCCAAACATGCTCGCCCTATCAGCCGTGGGGGCGTTATAATGTGACGATCAATCCCATTATTCGTTGGTAAAAGACGAGCCCAAGAGCTGCCTTCCCTCTAGTCCTATACTGCTAAATTAGGGACCGCTAACACAGATAGCTCTCGTGTAGCTTTGTGCAAAATTAAAAACAAACAAAACAAAACAAACGGTCCGCAGTAACAAACAAAACAAAACACACGGTCCGCAGTAAGTATACGGACTTATGATGCTAAAATTCGAGGTTCAATTCCTCTTAGTGGAAAGAGTGTATATAACTCATTGTGTACCTCTGCAGGACAACAACTCCACTATCTTCGTGACTCACGGTAATAACAATACTTCTTCCTACTTAATTATTTTCATTTCGACTCCCACAAAGAGTCAATTGATTAATTCCACCCACGTAGATTTTGTATGTGAATACGGGTTTTGAAAGATTCAACCCATTACAAATAGTTATAAACACAATTTTAAACATAATCATCACACTCACCACTGGAACCATTAGTCATTCTTGACAAATAGTATTTTGATCAACCAATACACCTCTTTACAAATATATCATATATATCCACAAAGCTATAAACCGTGACTATCTTTACTCATGTAACGTTGATCGTTTCAATATATTTGGTCAATTATCCAACATAATGCAGAGGAATATTAGTGTTTAGCAGTTAAAAACACTAAGAACATCACACTAGATGTGAAGTAACAACACGCCAGCTTACTCTGTGTTTCAGTCAAAGTAGTTTACCACATCTACTTATTCTCTGTTTCAGTTACAGCTGTTTAAAACGTCTACTTACTCTATGTTTCAGTTTCAGCTGTTTCTCACGTCAGCTTACTCTATGTTTCAGTTATAGCTGTTTCTTACGTCAACTTACTCTATGTTTCAGTTACAGCTGTTTCTCACGTCAACTTACTCTATGTTTCAGTTACAGCTGTTTCTCACGTCAACTTACTCTATGTTTCAGTTCAAGGTGTACATAATGACAACAAAACATTCTAAGACACTTGAACTTCCTCCTGATGGCATCAAAACAAACATCCAGTGGCATGTTCTAAGTATTACTTGGTAACATTAATACGCATCCAATGGCATGTTCTGACCGTCGCCGTACTGTAGTCACATTACTCACCTATCTGAAGACACTAACATGTACTTTAGAGGTTAGCTTTCTCGTGGTTGACAACAACACATAGCCCGTTGTATAACTGCTTGAAAACATCAACTATCAAGTCAGAAAATTCCTTAGTTGTAAGATATTTTGTACAATAATTCAAATTACGTTGATTAGTTACATTGTAAATACTTCATATAGAGCACAGCAATATGTTTCACTTTATTACCCCATTATTTTCCCGGTTTCCTTTTCACCACGTTCAATCTGGAAAGAAAAGCAAGGCGAATCCCGGAAGTTAGCACGTTGCCTTTAGTAATAGGATTCTCACTTTGAAAGTGTTTTTTTTTTTAAGTGTAAAACGTTGACGGATTATCTCTGTTGTAGAGTTAATAAAGTCTAACTTTCAACGATCGGCGGATACTGCGTGGATTTTTCTATTTCCAATACTCAGACGACAAATGCCAACCTATTTTCATAAAAACAAGAAAAAATCAAATCTAGACTCCTCCTAACCCTCCAGTCCGAACGTGTGTTGCATGTCCCACTTTTATTTAGTATCTCTGCAACTGACATCCGGACTACCACCCTCTGGTCATTTCAGTAAGCAGGCGTGTGGAAAGGAGAACATTGTAACCGTTTTTGCTTTGTGTTTTTTTTTTTCTTTTGGCAGACTTTCACGGTATAAATACAGCGTCTGAGAATTCCTTAAGTATCGCTTGCTTACTCCATAGTCTCAGAGGTTTAACAAACTCTACAAACATGAAAGCGGTGAGTGAATTGGTTAATAATAAACTACGTTCTTTCATAGAGAACAATAGTCGCTCTCTGGTAAAATGGAACCAAAACCTAACTTTTTATCAAACTCGTGCTTGAAGTTCGTTGACTTCTGAGCCCCCTTCTTTTGTGTGTGTGGAATATATGTTGGATTAATATTGCTGTTACTCAAGGTTAGCTTTATAGAAATACGGGGGGGAGGTGATAATTAGAGAGGGGCATTAGTAAAGTTTGGCTGGGTTTGTTTTGAATTTCGTGCAAAGCTACACGAGTGCTGTCTGCGCTAGCCGTTTCTAATTTAGCAGTGTAAGACTACAGCTAGTCATCACCACCACCGTCAACTCTTGGACTATTCTTTTACCAATGAATAGTGGGATTGACTGTCACATTATGTTGCCCCACCTCTGAAAGAGCGAGCATGTTTGGTGTGACAAAGATTAGAACTCGCGACCCTCAGATTATGAGTCGAATACCTTAACCATATGGCCGTGCTCTTTAGTGAAATGCAACATGGCATACATTTATGCACGTGATATTATCACAAAAATATCAACATCTCTTACTTTATTCACTGTCTGAAGTGTTTTTCTCTGCGAAGTATTTAGATTTAAATTTATTTTGGCAATTAGTTTTTCCGTGTCAGAATTGTTTGGTTATAATTACGTTTAACTTCTTTGGATCATCAAAAACACTAAACATTTATCATACTCCACATTTTGAGATGTAGTACAGGTAAGTACCATGTGTTTTCTACTTTTTTTTTAAACGGAGATGAGTTTTTCAAAATTGTGTTGTTGTTTCTAATATTTTACCACGTGGACACAAAGAGTTGCTCAAATAGGCTTTTCAATCTTCCTTGTTTCATTGAGTGCACACAAGATGTAAGTTCAGTATTTAGCAAGTACCTAAGTTTCATACAGGGAAGATAACATGTTTCAAACATAATTGAAAGCTGTATTCCCTATCAGCGTATGGATCATGGAATAACAATGATAGGCTATTGCGTCCAGGCGCTAGAATCAATTTACAGTGAACAAGGATCATATGTGCAAGGTGCGTTCATGTGCAGATCTGAGCTTGTTTTTAATGCCAATATGTTCTTAAGTATAAAGTCAAGTTTGTCCCTATAACAGAAAAGAAATAATTTATTAGAGTTAGGAACTTTTCATATTTTTTTAGTTTCTTACATTTCCTAAAGTTGTAAGTTAATTTGAGCCTTCAGCCACGGTATTGTTTAACTTGACGTGGTTTTCACTTTACTTTGGTTGAACCATTATTATTTTCTATGGAAGTAACTTTCAGCTTTCAAGAGGTTTTATTAAAGATTTTTGGAAGAGCTGATTTCTGCTTTAATTATAAATTACTTAACATTGCTTTGCTGAGGTTAATAGTACTGCATTTGTGATTTATAATGGTTTTATTTATCTTCATTGAATAACATTTAGGTTTTAACTTTTAATAACATGGATATTTGTTTGTTTGTTTTCATTTTTAGTGATAGTACAACTTACAGAGTGGAGGAAACTCGTAGATAATGAGAATTCAATTAAAGTTTAACAGCAATCTTGCATGTTCGACGCACTCAGTTGCCCTCGATTTTATGTTTTTATTTTATGATTGTATTATTGCTTGTTTCTGTGAATATACATTTTTATCTTGGTAGCTCTTTAGACTTAATGTGGAGACCTCAGAGATGCTCAGTCACACTCTGTAACCAAGTATATCACACATATCTAGTCAGTAGGCCTAACTGACTACTCGGTAGAATAAAACACTCTACGGAAAAAGCCTTAGGCGTCATAAGAATGACTGTCAAATTTCATTATACGATTAGTCTATGATTCGGCGGAGGGTGGGTACGGTTTAATAGGTGCCTTCCCTCTAATCTTCCTGGCCTGAAATCACCAGGTGATTAAGGCAACTCGACTCGTAATCTGAGGGTCACAGGTTCGAATTCCCGTTACACCAAAACAGCCGTGGGCTGTGACAGTCAATCACTCTATGTGTTGCTAAAAGAGTAGTCCAAGAGTTAGCGGTGAGTGGTAATGACTAGCTGCTCTCCCTCTAGTCTTACACTGCTAAGTTAGGGTCGGCGAACGCAGATATCCCTCGTGTAGCTTTGCGCGAAATTCAAAACAAACTAAACCAATAAATCCACCAATTCAGGAGACTTTGGGTGAAATTAAAAATAGGCTCCCTCGACCATTATTGAATAAAAGTCTATATTTTCTACCTGGACGAACGACAAAGTTACCGACAAAAGACACAAGAACAAAACTACACGGGCAGTTACTTGAACAATTTTCTCCCGATTGAGCAGGAAACTGCAACAAACCCGTCGCTGGAAGCTACAGCTGGGCCAAGATACGTGATGTCAGACGAGAAAATTGCCAAAGTTATTTGAGCCACCGAAACAACACGACAAACAAGTAAACATATGTAAAAAAAGACTGGTATGGATAGAGAAAGCTCTATGTAGAGGAGCGAACAACGTTTCGACCTTCTTTGGTTGTTGTCAGCTTCACAAAGAAAGAGGAAACTGGCCGATAGCTGACCACATGTTTGAAGGTGGTTGTGTAATTGAGTGCAGGAATATAGAGGACGTACTTAGTCATAGTCACTGCTAACCCTCAATTTTTTCAAACTATTCAGGTACAAATGAAACTTAATTTTGAATTATATCAACAAATAAACAAGAATTCGCCATTATTTGATATATTTTATGATACAAAAAGTTTTTCTTCGAATATAACTAGAAAACTGATTTTTTTTTAAAACGAGAGACAAAAAAACCATCATTATATATCATCTAGTAACTTTACGAAGGACACCGCCAGATGTCGACTCTGACAGCGTGCTTTCAAGCAGAAGGTACGATTTGCACTGAAAAATCAGACGCACAAGACGTCGCTTTATAGGAAAGATCAATAGTAAAATATTTACTCGGATATTCAGTATTATAGAATGATGTTAGATCTTTAGAGATACAGTAGCACATGTACGTAATAAGATCAATATAGTTATATTCTATATGAAAATGAAACGTTTTGGAATGTTTTGAACAAGCTATACCATTGTGAGCTATTATGTAACACTTTCAAAATATTCAAACTACGCTAAAAACCAAAATAATTCACCAAATATAAAGTTCAAAGTTTTAGTAATATCATCAGAAACATATGTAAATAACAGATATATTACAACTTCTGATACGCAGTCGGAAACACTGTACACCGTATAGGGTTAAATAACAAACGACTGCCTGCCAACAGATATTTGTTCGCGATGTTAGTTTTGTTCGACGTACAGATACTTGTTTACAACATTAACGTATAGTCTATAAATAAGTTTTATAGTAAAACAAATATTTTGTAATAATGCCAGTAAAATAAGTATAGCTCTTGAAGTCTTAGGAGAAGAAAAAAATCAACAAGCAGTGATAAGTTTTTCTTAGTTATATATTTTATTACTACTTATACCATAAGTATTTCGTCTTTTCTAATCCTATTTACAATGTTACTGCAATAGGTTTACTAATTATTTAAATAAATGTAAGTATTACTATTTTTAGACATAACCAGTCTCTTCTATAAACTTTAAATTTTATATAATTTATGATAGTCAAAATAGATAAGAGATGCCCTTAAAACTGACCAGAATTAAAGTGCTGAAGTCTTTAGAGTTCCAATGTCCATTCATGGTGTACTTTTTCTCTTCTGTCTTGAGCTTCGTTGTCTGTGAACTCGAGAAGTCTGGAACCTTCATCGAAACAAACGCTCAGTGAATGTGTCGTACTCTTTGGGCAAAAGGCAACCGATCTTGTAGAATCATGGTGATGACCTGTCACTGGATGTGATTCTTCATCTTCACGTTCATCATTTCTTGGGTGAGGCAAGTTCAAATTGAGATTATTCTGTTGTTTTGATGTCTAATCATCATTCTCTATATGTTCTTTTCTTGTACTCTGATCATCAAGTGCTTCGGTGATATGAGAATTATCGTTTCTGTCCCTTTCTTGTATTAATGACTTGTTTGAATGGGATCGTTTTAGAGCACCATTAACAGAATCAGGTTGCTTGGAATATCGAATCTTTTTGCAGTAGGTGTAAAAGGTGAGGATTCAGTTGATGGTCTGCCAGAATAGTTGCAGGTTTTACGACTTGACACCCTATTTGGAGAACTTCCCCAAGCAGTGACCTGTCTGTGACTGCCAGAACCTCTTCCTCCCTGTGTTTGACTAGTATCGAGTTCATTCAGGAATACAAACATTAGAACTGGACATTTCAACAGTGACTCGTCATGTGAAAGTTTATCCAGGATTTCCGATGATGCAAGATAAAGATTTCAAAGTGCTCATAAAGATCAAATATTTATTATGTTCTATATACTAAAAAATCACATATGAATTTTAAAGGTTTTTGAATGTTCTAAATATTCATTCAAATTTTCTCTCAATAACCACCCTTTTTCTGCAAACAGTGAAAGAATGTAAAGATGCAACTGTTCCTTTTATCTTTTATACTACACATATGAGGTTGAACTAGGTAGTGGATGTTCCCTCCCCCTCAAACACAATTTGTGTTTTACTTCTGCTAGTACTTAAAAAACAATAAACGACCCAGCATTTTACATTAATGAACCACCACATTCGAGTTGAAGTACTTGTTGCTCCCCGCTGGTACAGCGGTATGTCTTCGGATTTACAACGCTAAAATCAGGGGTTCGATTCCCCTCAGTGGGCTGAGCAGATCGCCCTTTGTGGCTTTGCTATACGAAAACCACCACACCTGGTACTGGGTATTTGTTTAAGGGGCTAAAATTTTTTCATTTATGTACTTATCTTATAAAGAAAATGTACAATCAGACATTGTTCACAACAAAGCAATTTTACCCACTGTGGTGTAGTGAAACAATACATGCAATCAATCATGTTTGATGGCAAAGCAGTTGTCCCTATTGTAGTTCAGTGAAACAATACATACAATCAGATATTGTTCACAATAAAGCAATTGTCCCCATTGTGGTGTAATGAAACAATACATACAATCAGTCATTGTTGATAACAAAACATTTTCGTCCATTACTCGCTTCAGTCTCCATTGGAGTTCTTCTTTCTCCATAGATAATCGAGACTTTGACTTCACCTCTTTCTCAAACTCCTCCTCTAGCTGTAGTCTTTCTCTTTTAACTGTCTGCAAGTTGAAATATGAAAGTCAAACTTAGTCAGACCACAGTTACAATCTAACGATTTTTTTTTGCAAAGATCTAGTCTGTTCTTTGTACAAGTTAATCTTATTTTATTCTTATTTTCATGACATATATTGTCAGAAATAATATCTGATAACTGATGGATTATAAACCAGGTTCAAATTATTTTAGTATAGAACTTTTTTGTGGTATGTCAGACAGCTGAAAATTCACAGTTTTGAGCTAATGCTTAAACTAATGGATTTTCAGTGATGGGACAAATATCATATCTTAATGTATAATGTATAGTTTCAGAGCAAAACCTGTTTTATATTGGTGGCTGTGTTAAAATCGTTTCATGTTTCTGCAGATATAGTTTTATTAAAAACAAATAACCTCCACATGCATGCATTACATTATTTGATCCTTAAAGATGTGGTGTTTACATAGTCTGTAACAACATAACAAGTCTAGATAGTTGTTTGATTCTAATAATGAGCTGTCATGTTTACATAGTTCATAGTAACATGTTTATAATCAAAGTCATTGGTGGAATAAGTGTTCTATTTCTATACACACTTTTACAAATCACGTTTTGAACTGTGTTATACTCGATTAAATTATGATTAGTTCTTTTATCAGATTAGACAGTCTTTGACTAGATTATATGAAATATAGTAATTTGAGTCTGTACTATTAACAACTAATAAGTCAAGTTTACGATCTTATGTTTACTCATTAACAACTTAAGTGATTAAGTCATAAATATAGTTAACAGTAATTTTATAGAAGTCACGAGAGTAATCATTGAAATGGCACTCTGTTGTAATCATTAATTTTACACTGTCTGTTGTAATCATTAAAATTACACTGTCTGTTGTAATCATTAAAATGTCACTATCTGCTGAGCTGTCGTAATAATTGACTTAGAACCTGTCTACAGTAAAAGTTGCTGTTGTTTTATTTTAGAATTAATTTGTGATTTTATGTTAAATAAATATTTTACTTTTAAGGTTTCTAAATTTTACTTTCAGTATTGTCAAATTACAGAAGAACATGGTTAAACTACAGTCTAAGAGAGATACTGAAAAAAGTAAATTAAAATTATCGAATTATTTCATTGAAACTAAAAGTAATTCATAGATTACTTAAGACAATTAGCTAAATAGAAACACTCGTTGTTCTAAAAAAAAAAAAAAGTTAAACCCATAATGGACTGAATCACTTCTAATGACACTTTCATGGGATATGTTAAGCCTCATTATGACATTATGTTGGATGAAATGAGGATAAAATAAATCATATCACAGACGTTAACACTGCTGTTTCCCCTCATTATGTTAAACAATTAGATACAAAAAGTAACTTAATCTAAACTGGATATATTCTTAATGGATTATAATTGAAACAAATACACATAGTTATGGTTAATTCACCTGTGTCAAGGAAAATGTAGTTCACTACAGAGTTACAGTAGATGAATAACAACAGCTGGCACCAGCTTTTGTGTCAAGAAGAAAGCAATAAAACGTAATATTAAATTAAAATATTTAAAGTTTCTTATAAATCATTGTTGTTTTAATTTAATCTTTAACAATAACTGTACAAACAATAACGATATCAATGCAAATAAACTTGGAATTAAATCAGGAAAATGAGAAGACACTCCTTAATTATGATTGTGGTGTTTGCTGTTTGGTCATACGTTTACTGTTAACCTGTAAACTGGTAATCGTATTTGATCACAACTTCAAATGATTTAGTTCACTTTGGACTTAGCAGTAGTCTTGTTGCTGAAACTCTTATGACCTCTCAATTCGAACTTTTCGTCCACCATAGCTTGTAAATCTTAATTTCTTGCCTTCAGCTTCTGTAAGAAAATAAAGTTAAATGCACTATATTATGGGGAGACCTAGAGACAACAAGTATAAAACATCCATATTTGACCAAATTATTTGAAACATACCACCTAGTAGAAACTTAGATACCAGACCGAAAAAAGATTGATGAGCCATTGGTGGTCACCACTAGTGGTCAAGAAAAGAAGAGCAAGCAAGACATCAAGACCTTACAAATGTCAAAAAGGGACATCCCGAATGTAGGTTTGTAGGAACTGAAGGAATCATAAAAGAAAGTCCCTCCACTGCAGGAACTTTGGGACAATACCTGGGAGAAACTTGGTACTAAGGAGATGGTACCAAAAGAATAAAGAAACAAAAGGGAGTGCAATATCAGACCTATCAAAGACTATATGTATGAAAAACATGTATATATATAAAGGAAGAAGCACTGGCAGTCACCAATAGAACTCAAGAAAATAAGAGCAAGCATAACACGAAGATCTTACAAAGGTCAAAAGGTGATATCACGAATGTAAGTTTGCAGGAATTGAATGAAGCGTAAAAAAACACTTTTCACTGCACAATCTTTGTGACAATATATGGAGAAAATTGAGCAGAAGACAAAGCACTTATAGAGCAGAGTATTAGAAGGAATTGCTGTACCAAATCAAACAGAGAAATTATACTGGGGAAGTGTTGCAAATCATAACAACAGAATACAGGACTCAACTGATGAAACAAATTCACGAGTTGACTGTGCAAGGACACCTAAGAGCAAAGAAGATAGCAGATAGATCCACTAGTTATGTTCATTGCCCAGGAATCATCAGAGATGTGAGCAGATCATGCTGGCCATGCACTATCTGCCAAAGGACAATACCAGGAGGGAGGGTGGTTGAGGTGTTACTGGGGGAGATTTATTAATTAAAGATTAATTAATAATGTGATTAATATATGGTGAAGTGCAAATTCTTAATCAATATCTAAGTAATACTTTATTTAATTAAATATTATTAAATTAATTAGGCGATGAGCATATACGTGATATGCAAAATTAAATTAATTAATATATATGTTGGAAAAATAACCAAATTTAATATGAAAATTTTCTCAAATACTTATTATGAAAACCCATGTTTTTTTTCCAAAAACCAGGATGTCATCAGACAGCTTAATATGATCATGTCACTAATGTCAGAGGGCAAGCTGCTAGAAGTGATGCCATCACCACAAGTGTCAATATTGATCTTTTCATATTATAACACTAGATTTATAGTTTTCGCTTTTCAGAGCTCACACCCGCTAGTACAGCGGTATATTTATAGATTTACAACGCTACATTTAGGGGTGCGATTCCCCTCGGTGAGCTCAGCAGATAGCCGAAGTAGCTTTGGTAGAAGAAAACACACACTTGCTTTTCCAGTCATATTAAAAGGCTCTTCTGACTGAAAACAACAACACATTATGATTTTAGTAAGTGTAGTTTTACTGTATTGTAAAATAATAATTCAGATACATGGCATATTTTACATTTTTAAATAGATTATATTTTTATTTATATAAAACTCCACTATGTTTTATGCAGGTATAGGTTAATATGTGTTACCTAAACAATGACTCAATGGCTTTCACTTCTATATATCTGTGGACTTATAATGCTAGAAAATAAGTTTAGATAAGCGTGATGGGCAGCCACAGATAGCCCATTGTGTATTTGTGTAGTTAACTTTAAACAAAAATAAACAAACAGTTCTATATTTAATTTACATTACATAGTTTTGCATTTGTAACGTTTTATAGGTATAGCACTTATTGATAACACATTATTTTATATTTCTACAATTGATATTTTGTGTAACATATATTTGTAATACACAAAAATAAATCTGAACAAAAATCAAAGACGCTGCACCAATTCAAGGAATCCCAGGGTATAGGCTATAATATGGTATATAAACTGTACTCCAGATTTTGAAGGTGGAAACACTGACTGTCAGTTTTAACCTCCACTCGCCAGTCTCACATGAAGAAAATTAACAACAATAAAATAATCAAAATTAATTGAAATTAGGAAAGCGAGATGAGGGTGTTCGAGCTCATGACGTCCCACATCTATATCACCCTTTACTACCAGCAAAAAATTATGGAAAAGTGACTGCTCTCCAAAGTAAATAATAAGAAATCAAAATAATAACTTATCACCACATATCACAATATATTTTTATTCGTAAATACTTTGAGTTAGTAATTGACTATTGTAGAGAAACTTTGTTTGTAGTTAAGCACAAAACTACACAACGTGCTCTGACCATAACATATATCGAAACCTGCTTTATAGCGTTGTAAATTCTGCAGACATACCACTGTGCTATTAGGGAATGTGTGTCGAAAAACATGTAACTTTTTTCTAATGCATACACTTAAACTATTAATCATTTTTCCCCATATTTATTGTTGTTTAAAGTATATGATTACTTTTCGATGCTCAATGTATATAATTATTATAGTTTCAATGTTGATGATACAATAGAACTACAGTTCTTTTCAAATCAGACCGTTGATTCCTTGCACCATTCGTTACATTAATTAAACGAGTTAAACTGTATCAAGTTTGGAAACTCGCAACAATAAAATCAATTAAGGAATCGGCGCATTGAGGTAGCAAGGTAGCTATAGAAGTGATTAAGATAAAGGAGACACTTGACTGGTGCGTTAAGGTCTTTGTAAAGCATGACAGGATCTTAGAGTTCCACGGCGAGAGTGAATATTTTATATTAGTTATAAAACACACAAAAATGAAATATTTATTTTTGCTAGTAAAGGTCTTCGTATTATTTGCACCAATAGCAACACATTAATGACACTTAGTTAAAGGTTTAAATTGCTAATACTCGGTGATGAAGTGAGTAATTATCTAGTCTCGTGGAAACCAGTCTCTCACGTGAGGTTCTGAAAGTAGTAAATGTTTAGAACTGAATCATGTAATAATGCCATCTGGTTTTGTTGTTCTTGGTTAAACAAGTTACAAGAGTGACCTTTCAAAATAACGTGGCTTCTGCACGTAATATAATGTGCAAATTAATTGAAACAAATGGTCATTTTACAATATTTTCAGCATGGCGGCCGGTGTAGGCTCGCTGGACCCGCTGATTTCCTTTAATAGTCATTTTTCTTCACACAGACGGCGTAATTAGCTGTGTTTTGCAGTACGGTCGATCTATTTTGGGATATATGACGAAATTTTGAGAAATATTACCTCATTCGAAATTGCGTTAGACTTTCCTCAAAATGAGGCTATTTGTTTTACTGCTAATCAGTCGTCTTTCAACAGTCATACACAATGGACGTGACTCTAGAAAGCGTACAAAGATTATGACACTGCACGAGCAAAACCGGCATGACTTATAGGGAAATCGCGGACGTTGTTGGTGTTAGCCTATTTACCGCCAGCTGTGTAATCAAGGCCAAGGTGAGAACGGGATCTATCAGTCCAAAACGTAAAGGAAGATGTGGCCGAAAAAGGAAAACAATGCCAAGAGACGACGCGTACGTGGTTAAGGAGAGTGTGAAAGATCCACGGAAAAGAAGTGACGCCATAAAAAGAGGTTTGGAAGTCAAAGGAATAAAAGTCAGCTCTTCAACGGTTCGTCGTGGGCTTCTTGATGTCGGTCGAGGGGCTAGGAGAGCAGTGAAAAAACAACTTATCAACTCAATGAAGAAAAAACGGTATCAATGGGGTTTGAAATACAAGAACTGGACGCAAGAACAGTATAGGAAGGTGTTATTCAGTGACGAGACTCATTTCTTAGTACCGGGTCAAAGAAGTCTGCATATTTGCAGATCTTCAGGTGAGAAACTTCGAGAATCTCACATCAATCAGTTCGTAAAACATTTCTTGAAGATGTTTTGGGACTTTTTCAGCTACTATGGCGTCGGAGGTTTACATATCGTAGAAGGTATAATGCGAGGGACACAGTACATCGAAGATTTGCAGAGAAGAGTCGTTCCAGAATTGAAAAAGAGATTTCCAGATGGATCTGGCATTTTTCAGCAAAATCTGGCTCCGTGCCACACATCGAAGCTTGTGAAGAATTTTATGACTACAACGCGAATAAAGGTGCTGGACTGGGCTGAAAACTTTCCGGAAATAAATCTTTTTGAAAATTTTTGGGCGATTTGTAAAGAAAGACTTCGGGCAAAAGACTGTACTACGAAAGATAAGCTAATTGAGGCCATAATTGAGGTGTGATACCGCGATCCAAAATTAGTAAAGATTGTAGTCAACTCGTTGACTCGATACCAAAGTGGATTAATGACCTTCTGAGAAATAAAGGCGGTCATATCATGTATTAATTTGTGAGTAATTTTTGGATTCTCAGAAATAAAACGCAAAAGATTGAAAAAAATCGTAATTTCCCGTTTTGTTTCAATTAATTTGCACAAGGGTGTACGTACGTGCAATATGCAGTCAAGTCCTGGCCTTCATGTTGACCGGAAACCCATACAAAGGACTATCGGATAGTCATTGTGACTGACGTAGTTACAAACATACACGAATGTAATACAAGTATTTTCTTTCGGAGAATGAAATCGTCATGAATATTTGGTTATCTACTGTCTCTAGTGAGGGGAATTTATCCCCTGATTTTAGAAATTTAAACCTAAAGATATACTGCTGTGTCATCTGAGGACATCATGAAAATTAATATTAGAACCGCAAGAGACTCGAGAACAGGAATAATTTTTATTCAGATCAAACAATCCTACCAGTTATCTCTTTCTTTGTGAACCTGACGATGACCGAAGAAGGTCGAAACGTTGTTCCCTCTTCTATGTAAAATATTTTCTCAACCCAAACGAGCCGTTTTTGCATATAAATAGCCCACAGTTATTTTTACATATATTTAGGCTAGTACTGAAATATAGCATTAATATATAAACTTTTCTTATCTTGTAAACAACTTGAAATTTAATAACCGTGTTTGACCTTATGTTTTACCATTTTACTGTAAATCAAGATCAGTAGTTAACTGATATGAAAATAAACCTTTGTTGTAAACTATGAGTGTTGCTTCATTTTAACACATTAATTACATATTTATCATCAAAACATATTTCCGAAACTGTAAGTATGTATAGCAGCCTGTAGGTGGTGCTTGTTTCATGAAAAATGTGATTATTTGGACAGAATCATGCAGTAAAATATATTTACTGGTATATAATCTATAAAATGTAAATGTATCGTAAGGTTACAATTCAAGCGTTGCCCCGATAAACAATTAGATCTAGATTCTAGGCCTAATGGCCCGACATAACATGATAGTTAGAGCGTTCAATTTGTAAGTTGAGGGGAATGGATTCGATTTCCTCTCATATCAAACATGTTCAACCTTCCAGCCGTTGTGGCGTTATAATGTTACGATTAATCCCAATATTCTTTGGTAAAAGACTAGCCCAAGAGTTGGCGATGGAAGGTGAAACCCAGCTGTCTTCTCTCTAGTCTTAAACTATTAAATTAGAAGCGGCTAGCGTGGATAGCTCTCGTGTAGCTTTGGACGAAAGTTCCACAAACAAACAATAACATTAATATATCTGGTAAACGTTACTAAACAATTTAACAAATAAGTAGTTTCTCGTTAAATATAGAACAATATCCATCCACATTAAATATTTCTAACCAATTTAAGGTGGTTATATGGAACTCATGTGTGTTCAGTTTAACAGTTTTTGCACCAGTTTTTAAACTTCGACTAGATTATGAAAACTAATGCATCTGACTACGTGCACCCAGCCTGTTACAAGGCATCTAAACTTTGTGTGCTTCAAAATTAAACACTGAAAATTAGGTAACTGAAAATATCTAGGTGTTATGTGTCGGGTATATCCGTAACTGTTTCTGTGTGAAAAAGACTGATGAAACAGCAGCTGAATCTGTGGACAGAGCTGGCATTTATCCTGTACTGAGAGTTTATTTAACTCCTCAGTCAAGGAGTGAACAGAATGTTTTCCTGCACATAAGAAATGTTACAGAATTCCATTTGCTCCAAAAATAGAAAGTAACTTCCTGGGGTTTAAACCAATCATTGTATCTGCCATTGAAGATGATGAAGGTTATGTTTTCATCCCAGTGTGTTTATTTATGTGTGTATGTGTGTTTGTCAGCAGAATTTGTCATGATCGGCTGAATGGATATAAACGAAAATTGGTATGCTTTTGGACAACGATTTAACTTAGAAATGATTGGATGTTGGAGGACTAAGGTTACAGCCATATCAGTTAACATGGGGATAGATTTTTTATACTATTTTTGCTTTATAACTCAGTCCAAGTTGATCGAATTCTGATGAAAAATAGAGGACATATGTAGAATATTATTCCTCATTGTTTTGCCACACTGGTTTGAGTCTGTTGATAACCACGGACATACGAAGACATTTTCGTATTCTATGAGGGTCGAATTTGATCAAGTGGCAAACTATCTTACCTCTACAACTGTCGCCACTTGTAACTGTCAAAATTCAAGAGCTATGAAGCTTTTAAAATACGAAAATCTGCTAAATCGACTGCTGTTGGCTACTTGGGTTGAAAGGTGTACCTTAGTCATCGAAAACTATGTGAAAATCCAAAAGAGTTGACGCCGTTTTCGTTACCCCACTTACAAGTGAAATTAAAAACTTTGGATAACAAAGTGAAGAGGTTGGTGAGTAAGCACCTTACGACTGATCACACATCTCCTGAAAAACATTTAAACACAATGACATTTAGAAAACCCTTGAAAAACACGGCTATTCATTAAAACTTCGTAACATTATCAAACCACATGTAAGATAGAGACCTGATTATATAATTTTATATCGCTATCAATTTACCTGTGTAACATTTGAGTTAGTTTAACTACTTTAAAAGTAATTATTTAAGGCTGGTAATTTTCGCATGAGTAAACCATTATTAGTACGCATGCGTAAGATATTATGCATTTAACCACTACTAAACTATATGGCGCTTTACGTATTTACTTTATAATTAACTCACATAACTCTTCTTAGCCTCCGTCATATACCAGTATTGTTCATAATAATATGGAATGTTTACTTTCCGGTACTCTTTCTTCAAATTTACAAAGAATGGCTAACTAACTTCATTTTAACTTTGTGTGTATTACAAAATCCTATATGCAAAATTCTTTACGATGTGGGGCTTACACTGGCCTGTTTGTTCGGAATCGAATTGTAAAAATGCAGCAAAGAGCACACGACAACCTAGTTACAGAAAGACAAAAAAGAAGTCACAACGGCAACTTCGTATTTACAAAATGATTCAAGTGGCTGATTGATCGGTTGTTTAGTGTGCAACTGCACAATCGATATTGATTTTTAGCATTGTTAGTCTGCTAACTTCTTGTTGAGCCACTGGGGTAGAGGGGGTGACGAAAGGATTCGAACACCACTTGTAATGATGGCTTGTTTGATGCTCATTTTAGATACTTTGTGGCAACAAAGACGCTAAGTTAGCATTAGATCAAAGAACTCTATCCTATTAAAGGTCTAAATCCACAATTAATCATCAATCAAATAATCAGACAGTCCGCTTTCTCTACGAATCCAAGTTATAGCCGTAGGAATATGTTTATAAATTGAAACTTAGTAATAGTATATTTAGACTGGTTGTTGTTGTTTTGAATTAACCACAAAGCTATATCACGGGTATCGAAACCCGGTTTTTAGCGTTGTAAGTCCACAGACACACCGCTGAGCTACTGGGGGTCATTTAGATTGGAAGAAGATAATAATGTTTGTTCTGTAAATTGGTTTCGATGTAAAACTGAAAAATAAAATTCCTACTAAGGCTGGAAAAATATAATATTGTTAGAACTGTGATACACAACTGAGAGAAAATATTGCTACTGAGACCGTAAAGGGATACTAATGTTGGAATTGTAATGTAGAACTGCTACACAGAAGATTTTTACTGAAAATGGAAAAATATAATTTTGTTAAAGCTGCCATGTGGAACTATTTGGTTTGTTGTGAAATTCGCGCAAAGTAACAAGTGAGCTATCTTTGCTAGCTGTCCCTAATGTAGCTGTGGAAGACTAGAGAGGAGAAAGCTAGTTATCACCCTCCACCGTCAACTCTTGGGCTACTCTTTTACCAACGAATAGTGAGATTGACCGTCACATTATAACGCCTCCACGGCTGGGAGGGTGAGCATGTTTTGCGCAACGCGGGCGCGAACCCGCGACCCTTGGATTATGAGTCGCACGCCTTACGCGTTAGGCCATACCAGGCCCCGTTTTATGAGGAAATTTTATGAAAAAAAGAAAGAAATAGCAATAGAAAAAGAGGACTTATTTTGTCGACCAAATGAAAGTAACAGTTTAAAGATGTTATTTTTTTCATGATGGTATTCTATTCATGCATTATTTTATTGTATCATGTCAAATAAATTGCATTAAATAAAATCCATTTGAAACTTTTCATAGAAAAGACAATTGTCAAACAATTCTCACCTCGCTTCTTGCGCTCAGTAAAATGACGAGAAACAGTGGAATCCAGCTGGAAAATCTACACAACAACATAGCGAACTTGGGCGCTCTATATTGTGCTGCATACACCTATTGCTTAAAAACCAAAACATTTTTGCCAACTGCACAACAGTTGAATTGTTTCAACGAGCACCTGCTAGTTATTAAATAAACATCTGTTAGTTAAACATAAACATAATTTTAAAATAATCGTAGTAAAGATGGTACTTGACCAACATTTAGCACCTTATCGTAGACTGACCTGGAGGAAGACTTGTAGTGATGAGGAAGAATTGGAACAAAATAACACTAAAACCAACTAATTCAAAATCTCAGCAATAATTTTAAATATATACAGCAGTTATAACAAAGTTGAAAATTTCGGACATCAAACTTGTTGACAGTATCATCTCATCTATGTTACGTTCAGTAATGTAAGTTATATCCACAGTAAGTCGTGGCAACTTCTCTTGTTTCCTGTTAAAACGACAAAAAGTATTTATTTATGACAATTTAAATAGAAAACATACCTAATTTTTACTAAAAATCTGCTGCGAAAAGTTACATAAGGGACTGAAAATGCTAAGTAATAATTACTTGTACAACATTTAATTAATGGTAGAAAATTACAACAAATTCTTATACTTGTAAAACACAATGAAATATGTTAAATAATTGTAAATGTGTAACGGTTTTGATTAATGAACATTTTTCATAATGAATCTTTTCGCCTATGAACATTGATCTTTTGTTTAAGTAGATTCAACTTTGGTCATAAATGTAATAGTGCAGTGTCGAACGGTTTTTACAGCAATCATTACAAGTAATATTTGTTGACCATATTTGCATGGCTTGCTAATTGTTACATTATGATATTTTGTCAAAGAAAAGGAAAATAACAGATAAAAAAATTATGAAAAAGTTAAAAAGTATTGTTTCAATGGGCGATTCCTATAAAAATATTCTATGATAAAACAGATTGGCCAAGGGTGAGTTTAAATGTAATATGTACACCAGGAGCTTTTTCTGCATTTAAAACTTAAAGAAAAGTGTGTTAAATTCTATATGGTAGACACTCTTTGGTTTGAGATTCTGTATGTGAGTTGTTCAGAAGACTGAATAAACACTTAACATTTTGTGAAAAGTTGCAAAAGAATGATTTAGTGATTTAAATATAAATTTGTACTAAGTAGTAAAATATTAGAGATAAAAATATCATTTCTGGAACAAAACACTAATTAATAAGCGGGTATTACTTTAAGTATATTACTTCAATAATCAGTTAACTGTTTTTTTGTATGCTGGTATTTTGTTTATTTTTTGTTTTACGTTCATTAGTTTTTAAAAACTTTCCAACTAAAAAAGTATATGACATTAAGCTGATCATTTTGTAAATTTTACATCGCAATTTCTTTCCTTCGCTCCACGCTAGTACAGCGGTATGTCTACGGATATACAACGGTAAAATCAGGCGTTCAATTCCCCTCGGTGTGCTCAGCAAGTACCCGATGTAAACATGTCAGTAGAAATTTACTAGCTCAAACTGAAATTTACCAGTTTATTTATTTTATTCGCATAATGACTTCATTACTACATATTGCAAATGTATACATATTTTATTCATTGCAATGATTTTTTTTCCGTATATTACCTTTAACTTAAATAGCTATACTCATTCAGTGCTGCCTTCCATAAACAAAAATGTTTTTTACGCATACCACAAGTGTCCTACCGCTCCTCCATTAGAAATAATTCATTGCAATGAGTTTTTCATGCAAATTACCAGACGAAAACTTTCCACCAATAATAGTGTCACATGTTCTTGTCACACATACGACTCCCTTCATTCAATTCTACTATTTCGTTTTTGTCAGAGTTCTTGTTTAGATGGTTGATTTTTTTTTTGGTGCGCTTTCTAATTATAACTTGTATAGTTATACTATTGAAATGGTATTTTATTATTAATCGTTTTTATTATTGTTAATTCACTGTCCAATCTTTGTTGTTTTCCTGTTTGTTTGTTTTTCGCACGTTTGTATTCATCTATAAAACCATTTGTTCGATTCACTATTTACCACGAATGTCGAGGTTAATGTTACCAATTTGAGTATCACACCTCTTACAAAACACTTTTTCATTCGTAACAGGTGGCGTTACCCGTCGTTGGATTTATCTACGATTATTTGCCAAGAGTTGGGTACTATATGGACCAACTACCTCCACCTTCTCCTGAACTATACCTCGCTTCCCCAAGAACATGTCAAACATGTTCGGTTTAACGAAGATTTTGATTGCATTTCTCTAACGCTCAACTTTGCCGTACATTTTTATGCCCCATCTATGGAATCAGCTAGCCCTTAATGACATATTAAGACATGATTTCTCAGATTTGTGGTGTTTAATATGTTTTCACGATTTCTTATGTTCCCTGTCATCCTTATCATTATTATTTACTCTTCCAATCTTCTCTGGATATATGATATTTTTAGTAGAGCATTTTACTTCCCAATTGGTTGAGAGTGCCAGCATGTCTTTCCTTTCATGGGTTACCAATCACATTGCTTTTCTCAATTTTGGGCACTCCACGATTTTCTGCAGTGTTTACATCACAGCGGGTTTTCACACACTAGTCTTAACTTTACTACATTCTGACGGTATTTATCTGCAATACATCATCTTTCCCAGGCTATGTATGCACCAAAATCTTGAGGGTTCATTTAGTGACGGTTTCATATGTCATCCTTGATTCTTGACTTACAAACGTGGTTTCTCTGTTGTTGGGATCTTCTGGGTTTCATTGTGGCCTTATCCTAGGGTAGTTTGCCACCATTTTATCTCGGAGAATTACATCTTGCACCTCTCTTTAGTGGTATGTATCAACCATGTTCCTGACATTTTGAAATAACGTGAGGAATTATTTACCATTTATATCTTTGCAAATTGTTTGTTGTAGTAAAACCATGGCAAGTCCCTGTTCCCATTTCCTGTTTTAGTCCTCATCAATGCTCACCTGTTCTTTTTTCCAGAGGTTCTGTATTTCATCATTTTATTTCATTTAGATTGGCACAACGTTAAGAGTATCGGTGACTAATCACTGAAATGTGGTTTGGTAGAAGCTTGATTGTGAGAATTTGTTCCCCTGTGATGATCTTTTGTCACAGATGAGTGAAATTTTTTATTCTATCAGATGGATCTTTACTACAATCTCTTTCCCCACTTCCTTTGTCAAAGGTATCCATTTCCTTCACTCAGCCTCAGGACCCTATCACCGAAAGGCCATTGAACCTATGACTTATCTTAGTTTTATTCCACGTTGTTTGTTTTCTCCAACAAAAATAAATACTGGCGGCCTGTCATAGGTTTGTTTGATCTCAATCAACTTCTCAGTCTCCCTCGTTTTATCCTGAAATTGTTTCTAACTCTCAAGTCGGTTTTTACTCCAGGTATATGAATGAACAAGACGGATGTCGCGAATACTTTCTTACTTATTCAAGTAGCTTTGCAGTCATGACTATATCTTTCGTATGCCCATCAAGGGATGAGTTGTCAATCTTACAAGCTCCCCTTCAGGATTTGTTTGGCCCTGTATATTTTTGTTAAACATTTTGATATTTTTCTCATCATTGTCATGCTCTAAACAGGAGTATGTCCATCATACACTTCAGTTGCTCCAGGAGACGACAGCTCGAGTGGGCTGGTTAATGAAATTTAACTTCCGACGTGCTATTCTTTTGGGGATGTTGTCTTCCTTGGCTACCATGGTCCCACTTAGTCAGGCTCATTTGTGAGCTTTTCATAATTAGTAGACTCGTGCATGGGATTCTATGCAGGATCTTACTACCCTTCCTCCTGCTGTAGTCAAAGAATTACTTTGGTGGTTGTCCACGATCAACACATCGGCAGGAGACTTTAAAGTGTTGTTTTGCAGCTGAAGAGACTTATTGTATCAATACTTTGCAGCTTCAAGCTATATGTCATACTTCAGATCATTTTCTCCACCTAGCCAGACATTGTCTGGTCATGATTCATTCCAGCAACTCCACAGTGGTTACATTAGTAAATCACCAACGTAGCAACCATTCCTTATCCTACATTAAAGTATACAGAAACAAAAGGATTGAGGCATCAAAGTGCATGTTACACCTTAAATTGGGATCTCTCATCTTACTTCCATGTAGATGTCAGTTGCCAATGGTCAGGTTTTGTATTTAGGGTATAATCAATCAACATGGGTCCTCATACATGTTTTCTGGATGTCTGTATTTCTTGAGATGAAAACAGTGTGCTTCTCATCCTATTCCTGCATGGATTTAAGTTCCAAGTATCATGGTTTTAGATGTTGTTGCCTTGCTGAGTGTGGCCTGTCGTGCCCTAACCACTTTACTCTTGGGAGCAGTTCCATATTTTTCTCACACACCACTTGGACGTGCTCCTCTGTTTTTCATGTATGTGTACCATATCTTTCTGGGATGGACGAAGACTATAATTTGTTTAGACGTGGTGCAGTTTCTCACATTAGTTCTTTGAACCTTATTCTCTTGTGTCCAGGTACGTCCTGTGCACCAGTCCCTTCACCTCTTGAATGTGGGATTATAGCTATTTATGTGAATGCAGGTATAAATTTCATATACTAAAGATCTATTTACGATATACACCTACACATTCCACTTTTCCTTCTCGTTGAAAACCGATGCTTTCAATTTCTGGCAAAGTTCCAAGTGATAGTCTGGTTGAATTGAATAGAGAAAATCGAATGTGTAACCAGAGTATATGTCACTCTCACCGGTTGATGTATTTTTTCAAGAATACACACCAGAATGTTTTTTTTTTTTTAGTTTTGACAAAGCTAGCCATCTCTAATTTAACAGTGTGGTACCAGAAGGGAGGCAGCTAGTTATCACCACTCACTGCCAACTCTTTGGCTACTCTTTTACCAATGAATAGTGGGATTAACCATCATATAATAACGCCCCCATGATTGAAAGAGTGAGCATCTTCGGTGTGATTGGGATTTGAACCTGCAAACCTTAGATTACAAGTCGGACCCTAACCACCAGAGTCATTCACATTGGAGGGGAGGCAGAAAACTTTTGTTATGCATGAAAAAATGTTTTGCATATAAAGGGCAACAATGGATAACAATAGCTATTTATATGGAAGGAGGTAAGCATGGCATAGAAATACATTTTGTGTACAGAAAATTATAACTTTTACATTATTACACTAACGTGTAACGTAGAGAAAAATTGTATCTGCTGGTTAACCAGTCTGTAGAATGATATTTTTCATGTTTTGATAATGTGACTTAAATCAAGAAATACAGAAATGTTCAATATTAGCAACATCTTCCCAGTTTCTGACCTACCAAGAAATAAAGAAAATAGAGTTACAAATAGAGTTTAGTGTGCAGTTTGATCTATTTCACACAAATATATCTACTTCATTTTACATCAACAAAAGTTTGTATTAAAAATAACTATTTTAGTCCCAGCAAAAATAGTTGCATAGTTCAGAAAGTTAAAATTTTGAAACTGAATAATTGCAGAGTTTGATTAAAAGATAGTATTTGGCAAATTATGAAGAACAAAATAACAGTGTAGGAAGACACCATTGTGTTGTGAAATTTTAAAGTACATTTGATCACACACAAATTTACAAGATTGTAACAGCTGAAAGCTGTTTCAAAAAGTTACTGATGTTATTTTAAAAAGCAGTGCTTACATGTGTCAATATAAGCTACTGTTTATTTTTTATTGATACTTTATAGTAGTCTTCATATAATGAGATATTTAATAACGTATGATGTTGCATTTCCTGTATAATAAGATAAGCATACAGTTTTATCACCTTACAAATATTTTAAACAGGTGATATTTCATTGTTCATTTGTTTTTTAAAGCACAATACTTTTATCACCAGAATCTGGTAACGTCTTTACGTGCCAATATATTACATATTTTAATGATATTTCTTTTAATGTTTCAGTGATTCAACAGCTGAAAATAAAGCCACAAAAACCGAGACTGGGTTGAAAGTTGCTGTTAAGCAGATTTATCTAACCTAGCAACCTAATACAGAAGAGTTAATCACTGAACTTCTAGTACTGTGTGAAATGAAACATCCAAACATAGTGAACTACTTGCACAGTTATCTTGTAGAAGACGAACTCCGTGTCGGTGTTCTTAGTGTTACATATCTCTTCATTCTATTTTATTTCGAATTCTATTGTTATAAAGTGTACATTAACACACTATCTTTATTAAATTAAGTACAAAAATGTCGAGTAACACTTGATGTTTAAAAATAATTTCAAATATCAATCTCACAGGTCTATGTTTTTAAAATTGTAGTTATACATTATAATTTTACTGTGACTATATGTTGTAGCCACATTTAATTTTCATACGATAATTACTAATTTATTCTATATATGTATGACTTTGAAATAACTTCATACTTGAAGGTATAATGTACTGTAGATGACTTGGTGTCAATTGTATAATGTTCTATAAATGATTTAGTATCAGTTATAGATTGTATCTATATCTCAATCACTTTTAATAGTATAATGTCCTATAAAATGATTAAGTATCAGTTATATAATGTTCTATTTATGATTTAGTGTCAGTTGTATAATATACTATAAATAATTTTACTTAGGTGTAAATTGTTAGTATGAATGATAAAATGCCAGTTGTATTATGTACCTATGAATACTTTATTGTCAGTTGTATAATGTATCTATAAATAATTGTCACTTGAAAAAAAATATCTGTAAATGAATTAGTGTCAGTTGTATGATGTAACTAAGTATCTCTTGTATAATGATCTATGAATGATTTAATTTCAGTCATACATTTTATCTATATATGAATTAGTTACAGTTGTATAATGTATAATATACCAATAAATGATTTACTGACAATTGTATAATGTATGTATAAATGAATTAGTGTCATTTGTATAATGTACTATAGATGATTTGTCAGTTTTACAATTTACTACAAATGATTTGGTGTCAATTGTATAATCTTTAAATAATTTAGTGTGAGTTGTATAATGTGCTATAAATGATTTATAAAAAGATGTATAAAGTAACTATGAATGATTTAGTGTCAGTGGTATAATGTACTGATGAATGATTTAATGTAAGTTTATAATGGATCTATAAAGGATTTAGTGTTGTATGTACAATGTACTATAAATGATTTAAAATGAGTTATATAATACAATTATGAATGATTTAGTGTCAGTTGTACAATGTACCCATGAGTGAGTTATTGTCAGCTGTATAATTTATTTATAAGTTAATTAGTATAAATTGAATAATGAACCAATAAGTGACTAAGTGTCAGTTCTTTAATGTACCAAATAATGACCTTATGTCAGTTGTATAACATGTCTATAAATTATTTACTCAAATTATAATGTACTATAAATGATTTATTGTCTATTTTATGTATGTATATATATGAATGACTATCAGTTATATAATGTACCTATAAATGATTTACTGTCAGTTGTGTACTGCACTAAAAGTGATTTAGTGTCAGGTGTATAATTTCCTAGAAATAATTTGGGGTCAGTTGTGTAAGGTGCTATAAATGACTTAGAGTAAGATGCAAAAAGTAACTATGAATGATTTAGTGTCAGTGGTATAATGTACCAATGAATGATTTAGTGTCTGTTTATAATGAATGTATAAACGATTTAGTCTGTCAGTTGTATAATGTCCTATAAATTATTTGTTTTCAATTGTGTAATTTATCTATAAATAACTTAGAACCATTTAGATAATGCAGTTATAAATGATTTTGTTAATGGCATAATGTACCTTAAATGATTTAGTGGCAGTTGTACAATATACCTATAAATGATTTATTGTTAGCTCTATAATGCATGTATAAAAGAATTAGTGTCAGTTGTACCATTTTGTATAAATGAATTACTTTAAGTTGTGTAATATATGTATAAATGATTTAGTGTGAGTTATATATTGTGCTATAAATGATTTGTTCTCAGTTGTGTAGTATAATCTATCTATAAACAAATTAGTCTTATGTTTATAATGTACCTATCAAGTCTAAGTGTCAGTTGTTTAATGTACTGATGAATGATTTAGTGCAAGTTGTATAATGCGTTATAAATTATTTATTTTCAGTTTATAATGTACATATAAATGACTTGGTGTCTTATGTACAATGTACTGCAAGTGATTTAGTGTCGGTTCTATACTGCACTTATAAATGATTTATTGTCATCGGTATAATATATTTACAAATTATTTAGTGTCGTCTGTACAATGTTCTGCCTATTCTTTAGTAACAATTGTATAATGTACTATGAATGATTTTTGTCAGTTTAATAAACCAATTAATGATTTTGTGTCAGATTTAGTGTCACTTATATAATACACCGATGAATGATTTGTATCACTTGCATTGTGTACTATAAATGATTTAATGTCAGTAATATAAAATATCTATAAATGACTTAGTATCATTTGCATAGTGTGTTATGAATAATTTACCTTCAGTTGTATAATGTACCTATAAATGATTTTGTGCCATCTATACAGTGTACCTATAAATGATTTAGTGTTAGTTGTATAATGCACATATAAATGATATAGTGTCGTTTCTATAACGTATTGTAAATGATTTACATTCAATTATATAATGCAATTATGAATGATTTAGGGTCAGTTGTATAAAGTACAATAAATGATTTAGTGGCAGTTGTACAATATACCTGTAATGATTCAGTGTCAGTTGTATAATACACCTTTTAAATGATTTACTGTCAGCTGTGTAATGTATGCATGAATGAATTAGTGTCAGTTGTATAACGTACCCATAAATGACTAAGTGTCAGTTGTTTAATGAACCAATTACTAATTTAGTGACAGTTTTACAATTTACTGCCAATCATTTAGTGTCACTTACTTGTGTGTATAAATGATTGAGTGCCAGTTGTATATGTGCTGGTGTTTTAGTGTTAGTTTTACAATTTACTGCCGATGATTCGGTGACATTGTTTTAATGTATATATAAATGATATAGAGTTATTAGTGTAATATACAGTAACTTATTTTGAATCAGTTTTATAATGTAACTATAAATGGCTTGTATCAGTTTCATAATGTACTATGAATGATTAATTGTCAGATGTATAATGTATCTATAAATAATTTTGTGTTGGTTGCATAATGTACAATGAATGATTTAGTGTTAGCTTTATAATGTACCTATAAATGATTTAGTGTCGTTTATACAGTGTACAACAAATTATTGTGTTAGTTATTGATACATATCTGAATAATATAGTGTGATTCGTATAATGTATTATAAATTATTGAAATTGGTTATATAAAGCAATTATGAATGATTTAGTATTAGTTGTATAACGTAGTATAAGTGATTTAGAATCAGTTATATAATTTGCCTAATTTGCTAACAACGAGTCGAGGTTGGATTGACGTTAATTTGTGATTGTGTGTGTTTTCTGACAGCAAATCCATATTGAGCTATCTGCTGTATCCACCTAGGAGAAATCGAGTCCATAATTTTAGGGTTGTAAATCCATATACTTATCGCTGTTTCACCGATGGACCATTAATTTGTAACAACGGGCTTTGCCTTGTGGTATGTCTACTGTCACAAATTATGATATTTCAGTTGTTCTGGTTTCTTTGTTTTTAATAAAAACGTTTGTTTGAAATAGTATTTAGCCTAATGCTATGTTATCGATTTAACTATTTCTGAGTTTTGTTGGTTTACCCTGCGTTTTCTCGTAAAAGAACGGGCAGTCTTTTTTTTTCTTGTGCGTGATTAAAATATTATTATAGCAGAGTACAAACAACTGAAACTGTTAATTGAAATAAATGAATCTAGTTTCTAATAGTTCACAAAACTCGTATTTACAGATTCATCGCAGATATCTTTTGTTTCATATTTACCAAGCCATTGTAACTCATAAGAATAACAAGACACTGTAAACGTTTTTTATTATACACACTGAGACCCTCTCTTTTCTTTAAGCAAGTAATTTCGAACATATAAATAGTAACACCAATTGTAAAACGCCCAACACAAATATTCAGAGATGCATTTTACAAGTAAAGCTTACAACATTCAACAGAACTTTTTTTAACTACCTCAGCAGCATAACTTGATCTTATAATACCAAAAATCAGGTTTGTGTTCTATAATATCTATGGGCATAATGTAGATATTCCATTGTTTAATTTTTCGATTAAACAGAATTAGATATAGTGTTGTTCAATGAAGCTGCAGTCAGAAATTTGCATATAGAAACAAAAATTCACAGCAGACGACAAAAACTGTGTGAACACATTTCAAAGTTAGTCACTCATATAAATGAATGAAAACAATGCGCTAAAAGTTTACACTAAAGTTTAATTGTAAACATAATATTGAAATACCAGTGCGTTCAATTCATACTTATTAAGTGTTAGATACCTTACCAAGGTAAATTTTTGACATAAACATCTAAAACTAAAACTTAACGTGTATTAATTTTCAACATACTTTAAGAAAATAAAACTAATATATACATCGTAAAGCACTAGTTGAATGGATATACATAAAAAACAACAAATAAATAAAAGGCACTAACGCTTTCGTTAGTCAAAATATATACATATCGAAAAAATAGCACCACTATAGACTACCTCAACAAAATAGTACCTCATATAAAGGCGAAATAAAATGTAATGCGTATTTGATCGTTTCAGAATTATCTTATTAGCATAATGACATTGGGTAGGAATATGGGTTTTATAAGTTCAGAGTTACTAATTGAGTAATTATCAGAAGTAATGAAACGACGCATATAAGATTTAAACACACAAATTTTTTAATGTTTCATCTGATATAAAATTTGTATAACACTTTCGTTTGTATCTGAATACGCATTTAAATTGATGTTTTTTATATTCTGGTGATTACACGGACGGAATAATTTCCTTATGTATATTCTTGATAACAACTTACGGGAGTCTTAACTTGAATACTTGGTTATAAAGATGCCGAGCAACGCCCTCAAGCGTTAATCCAGGTGCTATCACATTCCTTATCTCGTTTGGGAAAATAACTTTATAAAAAACTTCAAAATATATCACTATAAATTTTACCATAAACGTTTATAACTATGTAATATTTTATATATATTGTACTAGTTTCAGAAGAAAACATTTACTTCAATTTAGCATAATCTGTTCGTTATACCTAAAACAACAACAGCAAAACAATTACAGTTTTGTCTTTCATAAATTTCAATTAACAGTTATTTTACCAACATTTGTGGAGACCATTGAGTGATAAACTTGTATCAGAAGCAGCTATTGCCCGTAAACGCATGAGTTACAGCTGAGTCAAAGCAATGGTGAATTCGTATATACATATTTATTGCATTATTTTCTATAAGGCTCATACGATGTTCTTTTATTTCATTACGAGATCTTTAAGTTATGTGCAAATGCTAAAGAAACTACACATTGTTGTTAAAACTAGTAAGCATGGAAAATTAATTTATAATATCTCAGAAAATTACAATTTTATGTTTGAAAGTTTATTTACTCGATCATTGTCACATGTAGTCAGTAATGTAAACTAATTATTCTTACACGTAACAATAAGCTATGTATCCACTACACTTTCTCGAACAAATATATTCAAATTATGTTTCTATTCCCATAAGTTGATCATCTTGATTTTAAAAACGTAATTGGTGGTACCATGGGTTACCACTTGCTGAAACTATGGTTATCGATAACATCGAACATGTTCGCCTTTTCATTCTTGGTGGGGTTTTAACAGTACAAAAGTAACACAAAATTTGGTAGTGAGTGTCGTTTGCTAGCTGCTTTAAGTCTAGTTTATCATTGTTAAATTAGGGACACTAAACTTAAATTGAACAAAATTTAAAACAAACCAAATACTTCATTTTATTGAATGCGTGCATGTGTTACCTGTGTATTTACGCATTTTAAAATAAAACATAAAAATGTTTATAATTAAGGGTTATAGTAATAAGCCTCTTCTAAGACTTGTGTCGAAAAGCATAATCTCATGTCTTAGTTGCCAGATATATATTCATACGTTCCAAAATATCTGAAAAAGTAGTAAGATAGCCTAGCATGGTTAAATGCATTGAAAAACTAGCAAAATATCTGAAAAAAGAGAATAGTAATCAATGTCGACATTAACGAGCAACTTTGGTGGTATTTTCTATTTTTTATATAAAAACTTATAAGTCAGATAGAGGAATATAATATTGAAAATAAACTCTACAGAACTCCTTTCATGATATTCTTAGGCTTAAAAAATAAAAGCGATGTGATATAAAGTGCCTGAAGCAGAACAACAAGATCAATGTACTTAATAAAGTAAGAGATGCAACAGAAGATCATTCGTGACATCACAATCAGTGAAATACAGACATCTTTATACAAAAATAAAATTGACACAAAAAAGTACTCAGTATTAAGGACAATGAAAGATGCACTAAAAGCATAGCTACCATTATACATTATGATGTACATAGATCTGAAGAAAGAAGTGAAACTGACATAATGTATCATTCTCTAGACATAGATCTATTATCATAACTTCACATGGTGTCAACAAATAGTGTGAAAAATATCCAATATTATTTCTGTCTTAGTACCTGAACAATAGAAGAAACCATATAAAATTCCATTGCTAATGTTAGTTATTTTAAACAATGAATGATGTAACGTGGCTTAAGTGAAAAGAATATTATTGACTACAAACAATTATGTTAAGATTCAAGTGCGATTTTACCCAACTTTTATAGTAAACATAATAGAAATAAGTTATGCAATTTTCCTTCTTTTCTTTACATAAAACAACGAAAAGGAATTTAACTCTTTAAATCAAATAGCCAGTAATATGGTTAAAACAATTCCTGAATACTAAATATATATGTACATTGATCAATCGCGAAAACTCATTTTAAGGAGATAAAATCCTTAAACTTTATGTTCAATTAACGGCAAGTATGTCACCGTTTCCATCAAAGAATTAAAAATACTTGGTTTATAGTTAGAGAAGATGCAAGTACATTGACAAAGGCTTGTAATAAGCATAACACTGGCTACAAAAATATAAGCGCAGTCAATGCTTGTTACCGTTCGAGTCGTTTAATGTTATCATAGATTCCTTTTTTATAAACAAAATGTAAAGTGTTGTACTCATACACTCTCTGGAAACTCTGTTCACATCGTTTTTTTAAATTTTTTTACTGTAAATGTTATGACTGTAGTGGAACAACAAAAGGAAAAGGAACACACGACTCTAAAGAACATGGCATGTTGTTCCCAGTTGAATTTGATTTTACAGCTTAAGAAAACAATAATATTTTTTCTAACTTAAATTTCAGTACACAAAGTATACAGAACTTTAATGTTAAGTGTTTAGGAATGTTAAGTCATAGTACATTCACTGTACAGGGTCACACAGTTAGGCTTAGAAAGACAGAGAGGCAACATATCGCACTAACGCTGTCAGGGAAGGAAACAAATAAATATTGGTGTACTTTTTGCAAACTTAGTCATAAAGAATCTGGTCCAAGCCCACCGTAAATTCTCTGTCTATTTAGTTCAAAATTCGAATAGAAACACTACAAAACATTTAGTCACTAGCAACTATTGGTCTACTGATATACATAATTTATATATGGCTTTTAATGTTTAGTGTTTTGTGACATTAAGTCATAATACAACAGTGTAGTATAAAATTTATAGAACTTTTAATTTTGAATATGTGAGAAACATCGTATAAAACAGTCCGTAATGACGAGAAAACCCACTTGTAGAGAAAATTATATATTTAAAAACGGCTGGTATGAGTAGAGAAAGCAAGATGGCCGAAGAAGGTCGATACGTTGTTCGCTCCTCTACTTGTGTTTTCTCTATCCATACCAGCCGTTATTAAATATATAGTCATATAAAACAGTGTAGGACTTGCAGCACTTAATGGTTAAATACACTAAGTGATTTGGACTCCCTATATGCATAAATATTATAAATACAACTTTTAATTTTCTTATTTGGAAAATTGATGTTTTCAGTTTCAAATTTTTATATGCATTTTAATTAATGCTTTATGCTTAGGCTATATGTATTCTTACTGTGTGTGTTTTTTTATAGCAAAGCCACATCGAGCTGAGTCCACCGAGGGGAATTGAACCAGTGATGTTAGTGTTGTAAATTGAACACATTAATTGTGTTATTCAATGAACTATGTTAACCAAAAAAAATTGTTTCATGACAGCAGCTGACAATCTGGGGAGACGATAAACCGCTAATATTTCATTAAGCAAACCCAAACTATATTCTATTCTCATATGGTTCGAATTTTGCGTAAAGTTATTCAAAGACTATCTGCGCTAGCTGTCCCTAATTTAGCAGTGTAAGACTAGAGAGAACACAGCTAGTCATTATCACCCAATGCCAACTTTTGGGCTACTCTTTCACCAACGAATACTGGGATTGACCGTCACTTTATAACGCCCCCACGGTTGAAAGGGCGAGCATGTTTCCTGTGACGGGGATTCGAACCCGCGACACTCGGATAAGTCGAGTGCTTTTACCCACCTGGCCGTGCCGGGTTGTATTTTCACATCGATGGGACACGTTTACATTCTCCATGTGAAAGTTTTAATTAAGAAAGTGCTTTTACAGAAATGCCAACCATTACGATTTGAACGTAATGATTACGATTTTGGTGTATACATTACAACTATACTCTCATACAAACAAATATTATGACTTGTTGCAACTCCCAAATTATTATATATTATATAGACCTATATAAAAAAGTGATAAATTGTTCCGACAGGGCTTGAAAGAGATGAAAAGAAAATTTCTAGTGAGATACAAATAAATTTTGATAATAAATAAAAGACATAGTCCAAATGGCTAATTGCGATAATCATGTTTGTGCTTGAAATAATAAAAAAAATATTTGTATGCCCGACGTCTACCAATAGTTTGAGTGCGGTGCTTCGTCATACTGGAAACGTGGGGGAATCCATAGTTACGTCATCAATGGTTGTCAGCCAATCAGCGCTCGCGTAGATGGGTATTTCTCGTTTTCTAAGCGGCATAGAAACACCAATGCGATTGTTCACAAGTGGAAAAGAAAGAGGCTTCGTTCACCAAATTGTCTTGTTTCTGGCAAATCTAAATATCATGACATGATGGTAATACATTCATCCAAAGGATGTTTAAATAATGCAACAAGTTGTCAAGATATCTGTGTATGCCTTATAAGTGTAACATTGTTTGCATTGTATTAATTGAAACAAGGCAATACCAGTACTCTCTTAAACTTCTGAAAGAAAAAAAAAAGGTTCTTTCAGGTAACCGAAACGTCGTTGTTTCTCGTTTTTCTTATGTTAACCAAAAGAAGCTGATTTTATTTTTAAAAATTTCCCTCCCAACTTTAACCGACATTTTCTTTCTTAAGAAACGAAGTTTGGGAAAGTGATAAAAATAAAAACGAGTTTGTTTAGCCAACCACTTTCCTGATTATTACAAAGAACAACAGAACAATAATCCATAGATTTCGTAGCTGGTATTTAGCTAAAAGGTATTTTCGATAAATTTGCAGCTCTTAAGCCACAAACGTAGTCGTAGATCAACAAATGAAAAGAAAAATGCACATCTGTTGGTTGTATACTTCGCCATTTAACTACAATAGGATATTTCAACCAAGTTTTTAAAGTCTCGCTAATTCTCACTAGTTTGTGTCAAAACGAGAACCAAGTTCAGATACGTGCATTCTATTCAGAAAACATGATATGTTTGTTTGTGTGAAGTTAAACACAAAAACTACACAATGAGCTGTCTTTGTGCTCCAACTACCATGGTATCTAAACCTGGATTTTAGAATAGTAAGTCCGCAAATCTATCACTGTACCACTGAGGGGAGTTCAAAAAGTAATATCTTCACTCTATCAATATTGAGACCATCTTTATTAACATCAGAAAAATATGGATGTTGTTTGTGTGTGTGTGTGAGAGAGCCTCTAAAAACTTTTAAATTCGTAACTGATAGCCAAAAGATTAATTTTACTTAAAAACTGAATGCATTTAACATATGGTTTTCTTGATGACGAGAAACCCACTTGAAATACAAATGTATCTCAAAAAGGCTGGAACGTGTATTAACACTTTTATTGATAAACAGAAAACAACGTTTCGACGTTCCTAGGTCATCTTCAGGTTAACAAAGAGGGAGTTTCAATGTAACCGTTGCCAGGCATATGTCTTAGGGTCGAGAGTATAAACGGGTACGGGATAGTATGGGGCATTGTGGTGGGATGTCAGGTATTAATTAGTATATTAATTAATTAGATCGTCGCTTTGAATGCTTTAACGACATTTATCTGGCCGTGAAGCAGCTGAAATAACCTCAAAGATGCCTAATCTCGGAAGTGATAATTCTAGTCAAACTCCTGCTTGTTAACCCATCAACTAATGCTGTAGGAGAAAGGAGCTTCTCGACGGCCAGAAGGCTCTAGACATGGCTACGATCAACAATGAACTAATCTCGTTTTAATAGTTTAGCAGTTCTCCACATCCACAAGGAACGCACAGCATCGTTAGACCTCGTTTCTATTGCCAATGACTTTGTACAAAAGAATGACAGAAGGAAGGTGAAGCTCGGTGTATTCACGGAACACGACTTTGTTGATGTTGTTCCCATCATTAGATCACATACGGTAATTTTACTCTTCCTTGGTAAAAGTGATTTGTATTTCTATCCATCGACGTACATCAGTTTATACTTTTGCGATATGATAATGAGGTCAGTAAAATTATGATATCAGTTTTCATATGAGATTTGATATATAAAGGTGAATAGGCCAGTAGAGTAACTGTGGCATTATTCATTTATATTTCCATTTTAAAAGATCATTAATATAGCTATGCATTGATGAAGTAACGTGTCATCCATGTATATAATTTTACTGAGATACTAAAGCTAGCTCTATTTCGATTTTTTCTTCAGTCCTAAGTTTGTAAGCAACCTAAATGCATATTCATATTCAGTCCCCCTCCCTCCTCCCCGCAAACACAGTCTGAAACGTCCCTAGTCCCTTGACAACAAACCTTGCGTCATCGCATCGAAACACATTTTACTTAATTAAATTTAGGTTAGCATCAGCATCAGAATATCTCAATGACATTTGTTAAGTCTGTATTTAGAAAATTTCCTTGTAAGGACCTGCTAATGATAGTTGATGTTGCAGAATTGAAAGTAGCAAAGTTAAACACAGTAATTTAAGATTAATTTAAGTCATACCGGAAGGCACAGAAAGAGAAAATCGATTTGTTTATTTTTTTTTATAGTCCCCACTAGAAGAAGAACTGCTAACAGGGCCTCAGAATGGGTTATCAGTATGATTAAAATCGGGGAGCTTCAGGAGACTCCGCCCCTGAACCCCTGCCAGGGGCTTTACCCCCTGAACCCTACCAGGGGCCACACGGCCAGGGTTGCCTATATATATACATATATATTGCCCAACGGAGGCTTAGAACTTTCTACAAACTACGAGATTTTATAAAATTAAAATATTCACTTAAATTAAGAGAAAAATTCAAAAGGTTTGAATACTTGACGTCAGAAGGCCCGGCATGGCCTAGCGCGTAAGGCGTGCGACTCGTCATCCGAGGGTCGCGGGTTCGCGCCCGCGTCGCGCTAAACATGCTCGCCCTCCCAGCCGTGGGGGTGTATAATGTGACGGTCAATCCCACTATTCGTTGGTAAAGAGTAGCCCAAGAGTTGGTGGTAGGTGGTGATGACTAGCTGTCTTCCCTCTAGTCTTACACTGCTAAATTAGGGACGGCTAGCACAGATAGCCCTCGAGTAGCTTTGTGCGAAATTCCCAAACAAACAAACAAACTTGACGTCAGTTCACAAGAATTGAACTATGCAAACAGCTACGTAATAAAATTTCCCATAACTATTTTTTAAAAATAAGTTACTTTAAAGCTTGCACAATACAAACTAAATAATACTATCATATTATACTTCAAATTAACAGTCATATATATCTAACAGTAAAACAATCAGTGGTAGGAAAAGCAACTTCCTTGTTTTATATCTTGCACATTTCAAATTATTGTAAAGAAACAGTAGTGTCTTAGAAAAACTTGCAGCCACTAATAAGAAACATAATGTATTGAATTTCCTATGCCTGGAGCAAGAAGTAGCTTGCTCCTTTATATGAAAGTGTTTGGATACAAAATTATTCTTTTGTATACGAAGGTCTAATTTTATAGTAAAGAAGTAAAAATAGAATAGAATACACAACTTTTTAGCTGTGTATCCTCTCTGTTTCCCTCCTGTTTGTGCAATGTTAAGTATACAGACTTATAGTGCCAAAGTCTGATTTCAATACCTGTATTGAGTACACCACAAACAGTCCATTATGTAGCTTTGTGTTTGACTACACTTAAACAGATTCTTACTGTTCACTTTTCAGAATGGAATTATTTTCTACATGTTCCTTTTTCAGTCTGCATGCTGATGCAGCTTCCTACTCTAACTTGTTTGTGTTTATATTTTACATTTCTTTTTCCTACATTGAATATTGTTAATAAATATTAATTGTTATGGTAGTTTTTAAAACTTTATTTTTAAATCTGTACCTTCAGATATTTGAATGATTAATTACTATCACTTAACAAAAGTGAAAAAAAGCCTTGCAAGAATTTGGTTTGTGTGAATGTTCTGAGAAAATTGCAAAAACATCTTTCTCAAACATGTGATCGATTGGACATAAGGTGATTCTCATTCTAATATTTTTGGAGGGCTACTGAGTGAAACCAAGTTTTATCACATAGATCTCAGGACCATTTCATCTTGGAATTAAGTTTATTGTTTTGTGATAGATTCAGCTCTGAAAATTTTCAAGTCTGTGATGGTCTCATGGCTCAACAAAAATTTCACCAACAACTCCAAAGCCACAGTAAACACAAATGTTGTGATGTGAATTCCATCACAATTCTCTGTTGAATAACATAGCTTCCCAGGCTCAATTACCATGGCTGTATCACAAAAACACAACAAATTCCCTTAAGAAGATGTCGATAGCATGAAGGATGAATACTGTTTCTACTTGGACTTTCCAGGTCACTGAATTTCTAATAGCCTCTGTAAAAAAACAACAACGACAAATTTTGAACACAACTTCTGCATCAAGGGCTGAAGAAATTCCAAATGTTTTAAACAAGTAGATTCTGAGTTGAGTTTAGCCACTAGCTCATGTAGATTGAGTTGTCAAGATGCATTCGTAGGTATGATGTCTAGTTCAACTAATACTGGGCTTAGATTGCATAAAATGCCATTAGTGATGAAATTGAGCTTCAAGTGTTCTCTGGGTGAGTCAGGAGCTTCCTCATCTTTGCTCTGTATCAGACAATAGTTTCTAATAGTTCAAATTGTTTATATAGAATGGTTACAAGCAATATTTGAGTGAAGAGCAACATCTCAGATTTCAGTTTGACACTATTATTTATTCACTGAGCAATCAAATCTATTTGAATATCATGTATTGCTATTTTAAAGGTGAACTTATAATGGAAGTTGCCAACCAGTTTTTTTTAACAAAATGTGAACTAATCTCTGCAGAAATACCACCCACTGTTGAGCCTGAAACCAATGAATGAATATATGTTCAAGAGGTTGTATAGCTCACAAATGTGCAAGTGATGTTCTTTGGTGTGTTATAGTTGCTTCTTGAACGTCTGAGCTTGCTATTTGAGTATTCTGCTAATAATTTTAACTCATCACAGAAGCAGAAACTAAGTGAAGCATTCATAAATACAAATGATGAGCATTCCATAAAACAACTAATGTTAAACTTCTTTGGAGTACAACAAATGTTGCCAATGCTGAAAATTAATGGATATAAAAGGACAAAATAATATAAGCTTTGGAGATTGTTTAACTGTCTCCAGAAGAAGAAAGAGACATTAAGTAGGTGATACATGATAACACACTTTTTTACATCATAAATGGATTCATAATGAAAGTAGATGTCTTATGTTTCATGGTTCTATGTAAATTTATAAAAAATTAGAAATGAATAAGTTTCTTTGATAATGAAAATCTGTAGTGTAAAGATATTTGAATTGAAAGGAGTGGGCTAGTAACATGATGAGAGTGATAAAATTGTGATTTTTGTTGGAATTTATCTTATTTAGGAGGGAAGAAAAAAGTGTATAAAAACAGATAAAGAATCTTCTATTGAACCAGAAGAGGAAGAAGAAAAATTACATGAAGAAAGTGGACTAAAAAGAGCAGGAAGGTGAGATATTCCAGCAACCTTTATTTTTAAACTGTAAAAGCTGTAGGTTTCATGTATAAATGTAAGCTTTATTTTACCTTTCTCTTTTATAAGGAGAGAAAGAATGCTGTACCAATATGAGGTATTCTTTTTGGTTAATGTAATTAACTTCATCCAGTTGTATAGTTTGGAGATGGTAATTTATTCTGCAGGTGAAGACCTTTTCTTGTCACTGTTGGAAGGTCATGAGAGAGATGTTAATGGAAAAAACTGATGTAGCTGTAAGAGCTGAGGAATGTGGAAACCTGGAATATGTAGTGTTGCATGTTGATGGGAATACCACATATTAAGAAATAATTATTCCACCATTTTAGATCTCTGTTTTTCAGCTGCTTCTCTCTCTTTCTCACAGTTGTGTCAGTAAACATTTCACTCAGTGATCATTTTGTGATCTCCTTATGCTTATCATTAAAATATCATTTGAACAAAAATCAAAGTAATGTAATGTTGAAATGTTGAAATTGTTTCCGTATCAAACTTTTATTGGATGAGAAAAAGAAAGACAGATAAGAACCTTGAACACTGTTTTCAGAAAAATTACTCTTAAAAAATGAACTATGAATAAAAAGTTTTTGTTAGAATGCTAGCCATGAGGAGGTAATAATTTTACCATCTTGTGTAATAAAAATCCAGCAGTTATTTTAAGGATTTTTTTAAATAATAAAAGGTAAAAGGAATAAATTTATTTTTCCTTCCATAAGGTTGGAAGGGCTCATGGTTAAGGGTCTGGCATGGGGTTGAAACACTTTACCAAATATGCTCGCCTTTTTTTTGGCCATAGGGGCTTTATAATGTGATAGTCAATCCTCTTATTCATTGGGAAAGAATATCCTGAGAGTTCGTGATGGGTGATGTTTAAATAGCTGTTTCCACTCTAGAAATTATCACTTTAAAATCAGGAATGGTCACTGTGAATAGCCTGCAAATATATTTGTACAAAATTTAGTGACAAATCAAACAACTTTTTTATCAAAAGAAAGTATATCAAAGAGCTTAATATAACCATTATATACCATAAGAATCAATTATTTTTTTTACATTTTGTTTACCATTAAAATATTTTCTCATTAATTCTTTTCAGGTTATTTGGTGACTTGATCAACAACATTAACTGAAAGAAATTCTGGTATTTGAGTGATTTCAAGGATGCTCTAGCTCTTCAGACTGTAGCTTCTGTTTTCTTTCTGTACTTTGCTTGTATTGCTCCAATTATCATTTTTGGTGGCTTATTGGGAGAAGCAACAGATTCCCATCTGGTGAGATACACCAAATTATTTGATAGCTTTATCACCCTATGAAATAGTTTATTTGAGATGTATGACAACTCAATTGTGTTATGAACAAGGTCAATTTATCTGATACTTTTATTGAATAGCAACACAAGCTGTCTTAACTTGAATTTTTACATAACACAAGTATAGTTCTTTTATGAAATAGCTTATGTTTTTCAAATAGTAGTATTATATAATAGCTCAACTGTGTGATATTTCTGTTTTGTAATTGCTCAAGGTGCTTGGTAGTTGTTAATAAAATAGTGAAGCTGTCAAATAGGTTCATTATGAAATAGCTTATATTGTTCTGAGAGTTATGAAACATGTAAGATATGGTGTGAAACACTTTAAATTATGAGATGGATTAACTGAGTTATGGAACATTTTAAATAATCTGATAGTTGTGTTACAAGATAGATCACACTGATATTTTCACTGCAAAATAGTGTAAGTTGCATAATGAACGACTGTAAGATGTAGGATAGTTGTCTAGTGTTACAAAATAGTCACACTCAAATTGCTCTGACTGTTTGATACTTTAGTTGTGCCATGAAATAGGTTAAGTTGTTTGTTCAGTTATTTGTATAATGAACAATTTCAAGCTGTCTATTAGTTTAAATGTGTGAATAAACAGTTTGTACTGTAGGTTAGTTCAACTACTTCATAAACTTAAATCTTTCATTTAATTTTTCTGTTACTAAATGCTGCAGGAAGTTGTTATTCAGTTAGTACAATCTATAGAGTTCTGTAGTTGTGTTGCAAAATTGCTCATGTTGTGGGCATGGCTGATTGTTTATGGAATTATTTAAGCTTGCTTTCAAACTAAAGTTTTAGAGAAATTAATGTAATTAAATGTGTTTGTGACAAAACTTTTACATGTATTTATAAAGACTGAAGGGATACTTACAAAAATTATTTATTTGTGTCAGTGTGCAACTGTTTGGTTTTTAGTTTGTATGTTTATGATTAACTTGCTCCGAGAATGTTTAGTTTCATAAAGAAATAATTAGAATTGTATTAAAATGAAATTGTGTGTATGCATCATCTTATTGTTTGGATTATATGGAACATTTATTTCTGAATTTATCATTTATTTGAAAGATATTTTTTTCATTTATCTAATCTAGACAATATTTGATTAAACAAAACACCAACTAACATAAGGAATATTTCATTTTTACCTTCCTCAAAGTTTATTGAAAACTATCTTGTGGTACTTGTGATTTATATAAGTTGTTTGTCTTAAACATAGCAATACTTTTTCTTTCTCAAGCTGCCATGGAGAGTTTGCTGTCTGGAGCTATCAATGGGCTATTGTATGGGTTATTTATTGGGAAGCCATTGAACATTCTTGAAAGTACAAGACCAGTGTGGTATTTGAAAAAATAGTTTTTTTTTAATTTTGTAGGTATGTTTTGTACTTTTTGTGTGTGTGTGTTTTGAATTGATATTTGTTGTTTCTTTGTTGTAAGTTTTGTAAATAATTTAGATTATGCAAGATTTTTTCATTATGGTTAAAAAGTTGTACAGTTCATTTATGTGTGTATGGTATAATAAAAGTATTTTTATACTGTCAAGTTAAACTTTAATGGTTGTGTAATAGTTTGGTTTCCAAAACATACTTACTTCAACAGGCACTTTACTGTCAGGGTTTCTCTTTGCTCATCAAAGCATTAGTTTGATTTTTCTCACTTTCTTATACGTCACTCAGTTGCCCATGGTGATATTTCTCTGTAATACACTTCATCTACCTAAGCAATCAATGGATCTTGTACTACAACCATTAATATCATCCCAGATCTTGAGTGGTATTTAGACTAGACCAACACTGCTGTTGGTGTTCCTGTACCACCCTGCTCATCCCGATATTTATCTTTTCACAGATACCTCCTTTCGGGAATTGAGTGTGTATATTGGTAGTTAAAAAATTCCAGATATTATGGATGGAAATAAATCTTCCTTCAATCTCAATATTCTGTAACTTTTTGCTGTTCAACAAGCAATGGTTCAAGGTCTTGATCTGTTGAAAGGGAAAGTTACTGTGATTCATTCTGACATTTATACAGTGGTCTTGTAGATTTGTTGATGTTTTGAACTTTGGGTATTCTCCACTGAGCTCACTTCTATTCAGTCAGACTCCTGGTTTGCCATATTCCAGGGACGATGAATTTAATAGCAGGTCAACTTTCTTAGCCCAGTTGAATGGATGCTCCATTGTGAGATTTTCTGGTGGACTTTCTCTCAGTTTGAGACTTTGATTATTAACTCATTTGCCACTCAATAGAACTCTCAACTACAGGCATTTTGGTTTCCAGTACTTCATCCTCGGGCTTTTTTGATAGATGGATTTAGTCGAAATTGAGCAGCATTGCATCTCTATGCCTTTTTTCCCCAGGTTATCTGTTACCCAGAGTTCTGGCTATAATTTGATCCACTACTTATTGAGTACTGTTGGTAGCACCAGGTTGGCTGACCCAAACGTGGTTCCTTCTTCTACAAGAATCTTCAAGAATGTCTGGCTCTGTCACTTCCTCTATGGCTGTGTCTGTTGAGGCAGCCCTTATCTGGCATTACTAAGCTCAAACTTCATGCATAGAAATTATGCTGTCCTTTGCATCAGGGTTTAAAATGTAAAGTTGCTTTGTATTTGTCTCAATCTATCTGTGGATCTACAATGGCTATTTATCAATGAAAATGGCACACTTACTGCCAATGTTATCTCATAAGGAAATTGAACTTGCTCTGCCCAAATGTATTCACTATGTCTCAATTTTAAACCTGGCTCTTTGAGAAAGGTCTAGCTTCATCTAGTATCACTTTATCTAAGGCAGCTTTATTGACTACTCTTTTATATACTAAACATTAGAAAGTATTTAAACGTCCAGTATTATCTGGCCTTTTCGGATCATTAAGAGCTCTTTATCCCAAACACCCTTTTTCATTACCAAACTGAGATATTAAGGTGATATTACATGCTTTATCTCAACATCTATTCAAATCTTTAGCCTCATGTACAATGTACAAATCTTCCCTAACAGTAATTGTTGTTGCTGCTAGCATGTAGGCATCAGTGATTGGAGTAGTGGACACTTTTGTCCAGCTATTTCCTGACAGGTATTTTCTTCCAATGGCTCTTGGTACTCAAGGAAGCAGACAAATCCGTTTTTGCAAATTCATTTGCTAGCTATTTTTCATGTATAAACCTAATTCAGACTCAGATCATTTGTTTTGTCCTGTCAGAGCCTTGAGGTGTTATGTGGATCACACTAACTTCTTTAGAAGCACGAGAAATCAACACTTAATTTTGTAGTTTTCAGTTTCCCAAGATTTATCCTCAATTACTTTGAGAAGGTGGCTTCAAATTTTATCCATATTGCTTATTCTAGACTTTCTTTACAGGCAAGAAAACTTCTGCAAGTCACATCTCATTAGATTCATCACATTTTTTAGCCGTCTGATTTTAGTTTTCAGTTTCCCAAGATTTATCCTCAATTACTTTGAGAAGGTGGCTTCAAATTTTATCTATATTGCTTATTCTAGACTTTCTTTACAGGCAAGAAAACTTCTGCAAGTCACATCTCATTAGATTCATCACATTTTTTAGCCATCTGATTAAACGTCTTTTAGAGGACATCATGTAGACTGGTATGTGGATTTCTCTCAATACTTTTATCTTGCATTATTTACATGATTTGGAATTTTTGACAGTTTTGCCTACCCCTTACAGCCGTTTTGACTACACTTGCTAGATTATAAGGATGGGTGAATGATATTTTTTCTCTTCCTTTTGCTTCTTTAACTTCCTGGGTCCATTACCTATTTTTTTCACTCTAGCTCACTTTGTGGCAACTGTTGCTCAGACAGGTGTATTTTCATCCATCAACTTCTATACAAATAACCAAGTTAACTGTACTTATTAATTCTTATTGCAGCAGGCTCTGTACAAATGAGATGTTCCATTAGATCATCTAGGAGCTTTCCAGATAGTATTAGCACTTTATGCTGGACTACCACTTGGGGACTATCATGGGCAATGCCAAAAAGAATTCTCTCCATACCTGCTGATCATCATAATAAATGAATCGAGGTTGATTTGCTTTTAAAAATTTAGCAAAAGTGGTTCACATATTGCACTGTTTCTCTGGACTTCACAGTGCACATTATCCCTGTATTCTACTAGTGGAGCTTGGGAGTCCCTACCACACCTGGTTTCCAGCCACAGGGGTGGTGGGCAGAGTCTCTTCCTACAGAGCATTTGAGTAAATTACTGCAATGTTATAGAAGAGGGTAATGAGATTTTTCTAATTTTTCTTTGTAAAGATACTGTTATTATGTCAACATAATGATAGTAACATATGGTACTACTTTATGAAGTAACATTCACATCAGATTTTAACATAGAACAAAGTTATTAATGCAGTGATGGTGTTTATTTCAAAATAAGATTATTCTATAAAATTAATGAACTTTGTTTTTTATATTAGTTACTATTCTTCAAAATGAAGTATTTGTTTTTACCAAACTTGTATTATTCTTTTAACAACATTGGACTTCTTCTTTTCCCTTTCTCCTTGTTTTTTTGTAGAAATTACATCAGCCAAAAGATTTCATGCTTTAAAGATAAATACTGTTTTATTTAACTTTGTGAAAAAAAGCTTATATTCTCTTTATTAGAATTTTTACAGATAAGAGCAGTCATCAGTGACTTTGCTGTTGTTATTGCTATCATGATAATGATTGTTACTGATACGTGTCTTAATGCTCCAAAACTTGAAGTTCCTCATACGTTTGAGATGGGTTCAGTTACAGTCACATTCTTATATATTTTGTGTAAGACTGAAATGAAAGAGTTTCGTACAAGTAGTTACCCAGTTAGTAACTGTCCATTGACTGTTTTCAAGATGTTTCATTGAAGATCACAAATTACAGATTTACTATTCTTAACACATATCATAGTCCTTTTTTGAAATGTTAGATTATGGCCAAACTGTCTTTGAAATCTATTTCTCTAATTTTAGACTACAGTTTTACTGTTTCCATAATATTTTCTTCAAATATTAAACAACAGCTTTATTCATTCCAAAATATATTTTCAAAATGGTAGAAAATATCATATTATTTATAGATTATTTTCTTGTTTTTAATCCATAGTTTTTTACTCTTCTAATGTTATTTTTCCTCTTTTGAACCTTTTATTATTTCTAACTTTATTATTTTCTTGTTTTTAAACTTGTTACTCTTCTTAGATTGTTTTACAGTTTGTAATATTTAGTTATTTTGCTGTTAGGTTTTGGATTATATTTACATTTTAATCCAGGTCAGTATATAACCATTAAAATACTGGCTGCATATGTTTTGAAGTTGCAATGCCATTTTAAACCTGTACATAGATATGATATATTTATCTGGAAGAAAACAAACAATAATCTTTTTTCTTTTTAGATTTATTATTCTCTGGTTTACTTTCCTTATCTTTAGCTTTAGTTCTTGGCTTTCTTTCGGAAGACCTGGTACAGGTATTTGTGTATGGCACTCATCTTGTAAGTGAGGGTTGTACATTGGAACCCTGTCACACCAACCATGCTCGCCCTATCAGCTGTGGAGGCATTATAATGTGACAATTGATCCGACTATTAATTGGTAAAAGAGTAGCCCAAGAGTTGGCAGTTAGTGGTGATGACTAGCTGCCTTCCGTATTTGTCTTATAGTGCTAAATTGGGGACTCTCGTGTAGCTTTGCATAACATTAAAAATAAACAAATTCTTTAGGAAATCATCTGTAAGTTTTGAGAGAGATATGGGTTTTATGCCATATATACCTTTCTTATTTTCCAGTTAGCTATGTATTATGTTCATTAGGAAATTCAGCTTCACTGTTCAGTTACGGAATGAGAAGATATAGCACAAATAGAAGTGGAAATGTTACTGTGGTTTAGTTCAAGAAATTTGTCATATGAAGATGTATTAATGTGACACTAGATTCACTCATGTAAAATATTATACACACAACTAAATCACACTTTGTACTGATGCAGGATAATTTGTTATTACGCTAAACCACAGTAAACCTTTTCTTAATATTTGTTGGTTACTTTAATTTTCTCTAAGTCATAACTTAATGCTTTTCAACCAAGAATACAGAAAACACAGTATTATACTCTTTTGAAGCTGTAAATGTACTTTTATCACAAGATTACACATAATACAGAAAACTGTTTGTTAGAATCATGCAAACGAAAAATTTTTATTTACAAAATATTCTTACATAATAAATTAGTTATTTTGAAATCCTTAAAACATTATCACAGTACAATTTGTGCCTAAATCACCAATCTCTAGGAAAAATTTTGATTAACAAGAATATTTGAAAAATAATTTTAAACTCATATATAAACAGCATAACAATAATTCACAAAAATACATAAACTTTAATTTTGTAATTAATGATGAGTCTGTAGCACGTGAAAATGACACACACACTACAGTGACCAGGGATTTGGATTCTTCAACTTATTTTCGGATAAACCAAACCAAACTGTTATTGAAGTGTTCCTGAAGAACTAGTTAATAGTTTGTACAACATACAAGTGGTTGGTTGGATCTTCAGGATCAAAGGAAATACTAAAAAGAGAACATATCAAAACATAAGATTTTTATATGAATTACTTACATTTTCATATAAGTTCAACCATTTGTTAACAGTAAACTTCAAATATCATATCATAAGTACTTGAATCAATATATCACTTACATATCCCTTTGTTTCACACTAATACATACATCTCACATACCATATCTCTGCTAACAGATCCACATATTTTCAAATCTCTAACATACTTGGTCAATACAGCTATAACTCTCCTATCAACAAAAAAACTTATTTTTATGTGGTTTTAAAAAACAATTTAGTACTATAATGAAATGTCTATAGTCAGTGTAGTAGTGAAAAATATTCATTGTTTATATGTTTTTATCTTTACATTAACAGTATTTACAAATAATCAAGAATCACAGATCACTTACTTCCATGTGAGATAACAACCACATGTTCTAAAATTATACACGTTTTCTTATAGCAAAGCCACATTGGGCAATCTGCTGAAAATTATACATTCTTAAATACTATGCACTAAGAGAACAACCAAACCCTGATGATGATGTTAATACATATTTCCAAGTATTAGTTGCAGTGTGCAAGGATTACATTGCATTTAGAATTCTTCAGTTGTTCAGCAACTCTAAATACATACAAAATAAACATGAAGACACAGTAGTAGCATCAAGTTTACAGACATAATACAATTTTCATACTGAAATAAACCTCTACACTTATTAAAGAGTTCTTTAAAAGATTTATATAGTTATGTCAAATTCGATTTGTATTCATTATACGTGCATAAAAGTATACATATTTAAATACTTTAAAATTAGGAAAGAAACAAAAGAGTGTATGTATATCTACGTACACATAATTTATAACAGAAACATTAGATTAAAAAATTTGTTTTAAGCTACATAATCTTTTACTTACCAGGATATAAACTGGCAATATTATTTTCTTTTCAGTAAAATGGCCAAAATCATCTACTGCTAGACAGATAAATACACAAAACTACTTCTTTTGTACAACTTTGAAGTCAAAAATCTTCAAGTTTTTTTTAGAGGTGAAAGGAAAAAATGGGATGACAGATTTTTCTACTACTTGATTTCAAATAAACTAGTCCGTGATACTCTGTTATTCTTATGTACTGATGACATGTGGGAACTGAGGTAATAAAAGTTTATCCAATCATGATTAGATTTGTTTTATTTGTTTACAAAAGATATTGTATAATTAACTCTACAATAAGTCTAAATAAATATCTATAAACAGGAATCAAGTAATGACAATTCAGTATATTCAGATATGTTTTATAAACAAGACAAAGATTATAATTCCCTGATATTATTGTTGAACACCAATGGCATTTGGAAACTAAGTAATGACATTTCAGATACTGTCATTTAGTCATGATTAGATTTGTTTCATGAAACAGGTAAATTGTATTTTATTCAAATTAACACTTGCTTTTAAATATAATCAGTCCATAATTTAAAACACTACAGGTATTTTTTAAACCTCTAATCAAATCAGTCTAAATCTAAAAATAATGTCTCAGACTATTGCATGCGAAAGAAGCTATACATTTCCCTTTAACATAATGTCTTATTCATTCATATTATTGTTTTCATAGTTTTTAGCATGAGCTAACACTTGCCTCTAACTAGGAACTACTGTCATTACAACTGATTTATAACATGAAACATTAATATTCCACTGACCTTTAACCTGAAACTATGAATATACTACAGATATTATGACTGATCTATTCGCTGAAATTACTGATATACTATTCTCATTACAACTGACCTCTGACTTTAAACTCTTGTTATCCTAATGACTTTACAACTGAATTAACCTGAGACAACTGATATCCTAGAGACTTTACAAATGAACAAACCTAAAACTAATGGTATTTTAATGACATTACAATTAACCTAACCGAAAACTATTGATATTTTACCAATATTATAACTGGCACCTAATCTGAAACTACTAATATGCTACTGACATTACAACTAATCTTTAGCCAGAAACTAATGGTATTGTGACTGATATTCTTTAACCTGAAACTTGAAATATTACCAACTTCATGATTTATATTTAATTTGAAACTAGTGTTAATCTGTATTTATACACATTTTAACTGGCCTTTTTTTCTGAAAATACTGATATTCTATGAACAGCAAGAATGACCTCTGACCAAGAAGTAATGTTTTCATACTCACAGTGCATTTAGGTTGGGGAGTGAATAAAGTAAATTATAAATTAATTAAAAATATATTTCTTTAAGTTTATATATATATATATACACACACACACACCAAAAGCATTTAATAAAATATACTGTTTTATACAGCACTTTGTAACATGAAACCTAATTACCTTTATTGAAAGATTCACCCAACGAGGCAGCACAGTGTATTTAGATGGAAAAATAATAGCTGGTTATTAAAAATACTTGTAGAAAAACAGTACACAGCAATAAAATTCTCTCAATATTTTGGTGTTTCTCAAAGATATTATGCTGATGTTTGAGTAGAGCAATCTGAAATAATCACAAAAACATAACCTTTTAAAATTAAACACTAAAGTATCTGTGTTAACACAACATTTCATTCAGATCTGCTAAAGGACACTAAGCCAATAATTTAAATGTAATTAACACAGAGTGTCACCACACACTTTTCTACACCTTGACTGAAACAGTTATAAATGTTAGCATTTAATAAATGCAAAAAAAAGTACCTGAGAGTATTTCTTACCAAGTCAGTTGGTGACCACTTGCTTTATTTGTTTGTGAATTTTCAATAAAGCTAATCAAAGGCTACCTGTGCTAGGCATCTCTAATTTAGAGGTAGTAAATTAGAGAGATGGTAGCTTTGTTTGAAATTCAGCACAAAGTAACACTTTGGGCTGTCTGTGCTCTGCCAACCACAGGTATCAAAACTCAGATTCTAGCATTTTAAGTTCAAAGATATACCGCTCTGCCACTGGGAAGCGAGAAAGCAAATAGTCAATACAACCCACTGCCAACTATCGAGCTACAAGCTACACTTTTATCAATAAATAACAAGACTGACCATCACTTATAATACCTCCATCGTTGAAAGAATGAACATGCCTGATGACAGAAATTTGAATCAGAAGAAGGCAAGTCATGTGCTAAATATAGGTTTATAATACCAACATTTTTGAGATTTTAAGAGAATATCCTCAATATTGTTTTGTATTGCCAACATATCTGGTATTCTAAGAGAATTTCTTCAGTACTGTTTTGTGCTGTAAACATTTCTGAGGTTTTAAAGGACATCCTTAATATTGTTTTATATTGCAAACGTTTCTGAAATGTTAAGAGGATATCTTTGGCATTGTTTTGCCTGCCACTTCAGTGGTTGTCAAATGAAGGAGGAGGCAAGAGGCATAAAATTCTAGTAGCGTTTGTAAACATCATTGAAGAGTTAAAATATTGGTGCAGCACCTGTCAATTATACATAAACTATTTTTATATGTCTGCTGATTAGACTGTACTTTTCTAGAATGAAGGAACCAATTACGCTAACTGCTTCAGTCAGGTGCCATTTCTGAAAAGAACCCTATCAAACAGAATCTGACAATAAGATGTTTAATTATTTTTTACAGTAAGTCTCCTGTAAAAAAGCCTGTGAAGTAATCCAGACTTTCCATTCATCAAACAGTTATTATATAATAATGGTACAGAATAGTTCTTCAAAAATAAATGCTTGTTTAAATGCACATTTTCAAAAATATTTCATGTTGGTATTTATGTAGTAATTATATTATAAATTACAAGTTTGTATGTAAAGATGAACATAGCTGTGATTAAAAAAATTTTCATGACTTCACACTTGACCAAAGTGATGCCAAAGCAAAACAGAAACTGAGTACAATGAAGAAAAATAAGTTCAACCATAAGAGAGACAATCAATTAAACATACCATGCATAAACAATATTGTTTTTTCCATTAACCAATAAAAACATTTTTATTGAAAATTGACAGGTAAAGATGGTAAAGTTTGATGAAGATAAAATCAGTTTCTTTTGAGATTCACTGACCAGCAAGTAAATGGAGGTAACTGGCTGAAGGATCCACCCATTTTACTTTCACAAATGCAAAACATGTCAAAGCATAATATTATGAATGGAGTGGTACAAATGGTTTAGGATTAACCTTCTTGCAATGGGCTCAGGCCCATTGAACAAGCCTGTGACTCCTAACTGATCTTTTCTATCCATTCTATAACTTTTTCTGTACCTTAACAAAATATAAATTTTCAATAACCATTACAAGTCCTTTGTTGACAAATTTTTTTTGACCATGAGAATAAAGTTTGAACTTAAAGCTAATGAGACAATTTTCTGAATGGGAAATAACACAATATTGCATTTTATTGGTGATAAATAGCATAGTGTAAAATGTCATTAAGAACCACTAGCAATTTGTTAAAGAGAATATGTGGCAGGCAGGAAGATTCTGATTTTATAGTTTATGGCTCTGTAACCAAATAACATAGAAGGGTATAAAAACTATGCTATGCCTGACTAATAATAATATTATATACATAATTTATGTCAAATTCCTTACTTCTCATAAGGACTGCACAATACCGTGAAATGCTTACACAACCAGCATGATTCTCCCATTCTGCAGCAACATATGTGACACTACAATTTTCATGCAGATGGTGCCCCTCTGGTGAACACATGAAACACATTTTGGAGGAGTACTTACACAAACTAAATCATTCACACACCACTTTCTGTGTCAATGGCTACCTCATTTACCAGACATTATATGAGTTTTGGGAGTATCTTGAGTTGCTGAAAACTTGGCTTAGAAACGAGAGTATAAACAAATACAGGATTGTAGGGAGCCTTGAAGTTGGATGTTACTTTTTTCCTGTACAAATTAATAACCTATTCCTTTACATTGGTTTAATTATGGCTTTAGTTCTTGTATAAGTAAGGCTTCTTTAATTTTGCATTTGTTTACATGTAAACAAAGAAGCTCTACTCCCTTTTTGTCCCTAAGAATTTTAAAGAGAATGCACCAGTCCCTGGAGAAAAAAAAGATTTTAATGATCAAATGTGTTTTCGTAGTTAACACCATTGAAGTGGAAAAGAAAATTTTTAAGCATGAAAATAACCTGTAAATTTGCTGTACATTTTTCAAAAGCAAAGTGAGAAGCCAGTATTAATAAGGTACTTACCTCTTTGTGTACTGCTTTCATCCTGCCTTCTATGAGACAGTCTACTGTGTCTGCCAACCTGCTTGCTGTGTTGTTACATTCACTGGGAGAATCTAGCTCTGTGGACTTCAATTCAAGTAAACACAATTTTTTTTTTTTTTCAGTTCTTTACCTATAAGCTGTATTTATGAAGTTTAATATATTCAATAAGAAATATTTTATACTAAATTATGTTCTAGTGCATATTGAATATTATGATGCCAACTATAGAAACTGTTTAATGAAACCTTTTTTGTTTTTAGTATCATTCAAAACTAAATATCTTATTCATGTACTGCCATTTTTGAAAACATAATAGATATTCTGTGATGTAATACAAATCTTTCCAGGGTTTAACAGTTATTCTTCAACCAAGTAGTTTCATATATACATTTACAATAATTTTTTCAAACAACTGATGTAAATTAAAACAAGTGATGGTTCTTCTATTTAAAATGAATGATTAAAATAATCTTCCATATCAGATTGTAATTTTATTTAAAACTTGTATTTTTCGAAATTTTTAAAATTTACCTGCTCAAGGCTGATGTTTTCATCTGATTCTGGAATTTCAAGTTCCTCAGAGAAATGAAACTGAAATTCAAAACACGTTAAACACCTTCATTGGAAAACAGTGCATTCAAGTTCACTTTTCAAGACGTATAACAGGTTGTGTAGCTATCACACTATACCAATTTCTCTAACAAGTTAAGCTAATGTTTACAAATACAATAGTTTGAAAAAACAACAACAATCAAAATAAAATAAAGATCTAACTTAATACTTCTACTCCAACAATATGTTCAGAGAAATGTATTTCCCAAAACAATTTATTTTCAAGTTGATTTGAAAACATTTTTAAACAAAAATACTTCTCATACAAAATAAACCAATAAAAAATGACTTATATCTACCCATTCTTTCAACAGTAATAATTCCATATGTGGTTAGGTAATTTATCAATGTCTGTATATATTCTCAATCCATAGTAAAATCGATAACATTTCTATTTCCTCTCCAAACGAAACTTCGTATCAATAAGTGTAATTTAGAACAACTCATGATAATGTTTGAAAAAAAAAAAAACAATGGGAATGTAAATAGTCAATAAACTTATAAGAGTGTGTATATACAAGAGATTTACTACTCTCTTATTGTGCTGCCCTCTATACATAAACTGTTTGCTTACTCATGTCACAAACCTTCTGCTCTCCCCTGCTGGAATTACTATATTCCAACATGTCTCTCAAATAATTCATCTCTTAACTAATAGCGGCATGATATGCTCATAAGATGTATGTGGCTCCCTCTACACTCCTCTATCACACCTTCACTTCAAAGTTTGACAGAAGGTATCAGCTCCATAGTAGTGGGGAGGGAGTGTGATGAAGGAAAGTACTTACCAGAAATACATTTTTTTCAGTACAGGAAATTTATAACTTCTGATATGGTATTTACCTCCTCTTACAAGATTTACTTGAATCCGACACTGAGTATGAGGGTCTGGGTTGAGGGAACAAAAAAGGTAGCCCTGAAATTGTCGAAAGGGCCCCCTGATAATGAGATATAGATCTGCACATCTTCTCTTCATACACAAGTGCAATGTTAAGACAAAAGTGCGAAAATTGAAAGGTGCACTTCCAAGTGGGAGAGAGCATGATAGGAAAGTGGTCCTAACCAGAGTAAGCAAAGGTAAATCAGTCTCACAAGAGTAAAGTGGGTAAACAAGTGTGTGTCCGTGAGTTTAAAGTGACTAAGGCAAGGCAGACCATACTTGGTAAGTAAATCACATCTAAAACCTTCTTATGGGACACTATCATCTATTATAGGGTAAGATTAGAACTATACTGTCTTCACTTCAAATCCAAGAATCCACCAATCAAGAAATTAACAACTAATATTGAACAGATGTCTATCATATGGAATCAACTCCCCAAATGTGGCACTGACCAGCACCATCCAAAGGCAATAACATCCCCATAACAAGAGAAGGAGGGATAGTCAGAGATATAACTGTAACAATGCCACATACTACTACTATGATCTACAACACAGATACAGTAATCAGGAGAGAACGACAGACAACCCAAACGTACGGAGTACTTATGATGATTGGTTCGTTCTGGTTCCAAACCTCCTTGTGGGTACTGACATATATGTGAGGGTAGGATGACAGTTTCCAATCAAGGAGATGAACTGCAATTTTGACAGCTCAACTCCAGTGTTAACGTAAATGGTATCAGGAGGCCATTTTATATAGTAAGATGATGGGTTCAAATCCAGTGGCCATGTAAAATGGAAATAGAATGCCACATCTCATCTACAAGAGCAGAACAGTGCTGCCCTAATAAAGAGTGAATGGTTACAGCCATCTTCTTTTGTGAAACCCCTTCAAGTGAGTGACCTTCAGAGTCAACCACCCCAGAAGCTTGACACTGGAAATTGGTAAGAACACCTATACTCCACTTGAGGAAAAGAGAGTGACAATACATTTCAGAGTCTGAAGAAATGACACCATTTAAGACAGTTAAATGGGCGATTATGAAATTTTGTCTTGAAAAGAAGACCACATTAAATGGTTCACATCAGGCATGGCAGAGATGAGCAACAATTCCTTTCTGGTTTACCTATGCAGTCCATGGATGGGACAGTCCAGAAAAGGCCTGTTTGTGAAACAAAATATCACCATGTTATTCACCGTCAAGCGACCTTGTGGAACACCCCATCTGAATTTTGACTGTGTGAAGCCATGGAAGATAAAATGGAGATTTACAGTTAAATAATACCTTGTCAGATACTACTCACCCTTGATGAGATTCATGAGAGAAAGTGGTAAAATATGGAAAAAAATAAAAAAAAAATTTCTAGTTACAATCACACTGAAGTCTGAAAAATTACCATTGGTGGTTGTTGAAGTGGGAATCGTCATATGATGAAGATAGGAGTGGTCTGCATGCAAGGGAGTAGAATCTCCTCCATTGGATGAAGAAGACAAGAAGCAAGGAAAGTAAGGTGTTGATTATGATGAAAGGAAACATCGAACAAGGAAGAACGTAGGAAAGAATAGACCAATTGAACTAAAAGGTAGTTACAACTAGTAAGGGTAGAAGGTGAAAGATCATGATGGGAGGTGGGCTGCCATGGAATATAAAGTCAGGAAAATGTACTCTGTAAGCTATATAAAAATGAAGAACCTTGACCAGACACAGATCCAGTCTATCCACATTCAGTAGAGGGTAAAGGTCTGATATAGAAGGAAGGGAAATAGTTGAAAAAGAGGAACAACCCTCCCAAGCTGCTGAAGTATTCAGAAAAAAGAAATAATTCAGTTAAACGAGGAGATACATGGGATGGAAAAGGGTACATAAAACATCAGTAGCAAAGAAATTAAAATGTCGATGCTCACAGACTTATAGAAGAAGAAAATATGGTTTAAAGGGCAGATCACACAAGGAAAGTGCTTCAAGCAGAGGTGACAAAAATGCATTAGCTTGATAAAAACAGAAGTAAAACGTCTGAATTTAAAAATTAAAAGGTTTTTGATAAGGCCACTTGATATCCGAAAAGGCCCAGGTGAGAAATTATGCAGCATGATTTATAGTTGGCTTGTCAACAGGAAACCCACTTTTAGTAGACCAAGAGCAGCAGACTTTCCACTTGCATTTGCATTCTTCTACGGAAGATGGTTGAATGGAATTAGCTAACAAGTAAGCAACTTAAAGTGTGAGACCGGATCATCTCATCAAAGATACAACAAAACATTAGAGCTAAAAACCAGAATATGTTGATTGTAGGATATGGGGTCAAGATTGATGAAAAAAGGGAGGGGGGAGGAAAGTAGAAGAGTGGCAGAAGGAGTAGTCATTATAACATTTGAAAACAAGGTTGTGTTGGTCAGTAGGAAGTAGTCAGGAGGATCTGACAATGAATAGAGTAGACAAGAGAAGTCACCTCATGAAGCAATTGGATGGAAGTTTACACATAAAGATATTTGTGTGGCCAATCTTGGCTGTAGCCTTCGACTGCCAAAGCCAGTAGATGGAGTACTGGTGACGAAATGAGGAGCAGCTTGGTATTGAGTCCCGTGACGAATGCATTCACTTACAGAGAACCCAACCAATTGCAAAGTTCCTGAAAATGAGGGTATCAAATGTCCACTTCATCAAATAGATCCAGTCAGAGTGCACAACTAAACTGAAAGCACCAGGCACAAGACATGTTATAAGGTGAATATGATGTGCATTGAACAAGTATAACAGATCCAATGTCTAAAAACAGATATCTGGTTGATATGTACCACTACCATAGAATTGTCGAAATGAACCATCATCAGACAATGGAAGGCAAGATGAAGAAACTGACACAATGCCCGACGTATGGCTAGAAGTTCAAGAACATTGGTGTGCAATATGGTTTCATGCACAAAGCTTCTTGATTGACCCATGCATCTATGCCTGAATGGATGCATTTGTGAAAAGATGTAGAGTTGGATGCATGGATGAAGCAGAACACCCACTGACATATGGTCTTTCTCTCGCCACCATTGCAGAATGTCTCACAGGAAAGGACGAAGAAAAATAGGGGTGGAACAAAGACCCAGATTATGGTTTCCATCGTTTGTGAAGTACCCATTCAATCCCTTCAAATATGGCTATTACTAAGGAGGACCAGGACAGTCCTGAAGGACCACATCGCCTAAAGCAATATAACCTTGAAAGCTGTAAGTGACTGAGCCGAGAAGGCAAGGAAAACTAATAGTTCCATTGATATGAAGAAGAAGGCTTTGTGTGACTGATATTTGTGTGAAAAAGATGCCCCACATGGAAAAAATATTAAGTGGGTTGAAGTTATGACTTCTCCAGTTTAATCAACCAACCCCCGAGAGATGTCACTGAACGAGCCAGAATTCCATGTAATTATGAAATCCTAACCTCCAGAGCAAGGAGATAATGTGCAAAAGTCCCAACCATTTGACAAAACATATAAGGTGCTGAAGCAAGTTTGAAGGGGTTGGTCCAAAACTGATAAAACACCCCAAGATGGGCTTACCAAACATAAGAAGAACAAAGATTACGTGCTTTCAGGATGTGTAGGTAAGTACTGTAGATATCCATTTTCATTATCTACAACAAAGGGGAAAACATCCATCTCTGAGCGAAAAAAAAATTCAATGATGAACTTTGATAGTTCTATAATTTTCTGTACCTTCACAAAATATCACAATTTTTCAATAACTGTTACAAGTCTTTTGTAGACAAAAGATTAGAATTTTTAATGATGTATTTACACTAAAATTTCTCCATGAGTATATGGAATCAAAGTGTTGACTACCTTGAATGCCAAGTGATTTTTGTATTAAGATTAAAAATACTTTCCTTCATCTGATAATAGTGAAATTTCACTTTTATGATTTCTAAAGCCTCCTAAGTAAATTTTAAATATTTTAAAAGGAAAATTTTATACCAATTATTTTTTCTACTCTAACTTATACAAAGTTTGCCAATTTTTTGACCATGGGAATAAAGTTTGAACTGAAAGCTAATGAGACAATTTTATGAACGGAAAATAACACAATATTGCATTTTATTGTATTTTTATTGGTTATAAATAGCACAGTGTAAAATGTCATTGAGAACTACTAGCAATTTGCAAAAGAGAAGATGTGGCAAGTGGGCATGGCAAGAAGATTCTGATTTTATAGTTTATGGCTCTGTAACCAAATAACATAGAAGGCTATAAAAAAGTATGCTTTGCCTGACTAATAATAATATTATAATACATAATTTATGTTAAATTCCTTACTTCTCAGAAGTATTGCATACTTGCACAATACCGTGAAATGCTTACACAACCAGCATGATTCCCCCATTCTGCAGCAACAAATGTGACACTACAATTTTCATGCAGATGGTGCCCCTCTGGTGAACACATGAAACACATTTTGGAGGAGTACTTACACAAACTAAATCATTCACACACCACTTTCTGTGTCAATGGCTACCTCATTTACCAGACCTAATACGAGTTTTTGGAATGTCTTAGAGCCAGAAGCTTCACACAGTTAAAGATATTAAAGATTGTCTGGGAAGTAGTCAGCATACCAGATGAAATGTGCATTGTTGAAGAGAACCAATACACTCTGGATGCTGAAGGAGTTGCATGTTGAACAGTTACTGTGATTGATCATGCAACATGACACAGTGGAACCATGTAACAACTGAAGTATTTCGATCTCCACGGTTCCCTTACAATTTGCTGAAGTGTATCTCAGAATATCTGGTATGGATATTAACACGTTTATTGATTAGTGGAGAACGATGTTTCAACCTGGTTAACAGAGAGAGTTTGCATCTGACCGTTGCTGGAAACTTGGCTCAGAAATGAGAGTATAAATAAACAAATACAGGATTGTAGGGGGGCGTTGCAGTTGGATGATAGGTTATTAATTCGTACAAGAATAAAGGTATTCCTTTATATTGGTTTAATTGTAGCTTTAGTTCTTGTATAAGTAGGGCTTCTTTAATTCTGCATTTGTTTACATGTAAACAAAGAAGCTCTACTCCCTTTTTGTTCCTAAGAATTTTAAAGAGAATGCACCAGTCCCTGGAGAAAAAAAGATTTTATTGATCAAATATGTTTTTCGTAGTTAACACCATTGAAGTGGAAAAGAAAATTTTTAAGCATGAAAATAACCTGTAAATTTGCTGTACATTTTTCAAAAGCAAAGTGAGAAGCCAGTATTAATAAGGTACTTACCTCTTTGTGTACTGCTTTCATCCTGCCTTCTATGAGACAGTCTACTGTGTCTGCCAACCTGCTTGCTGTGTTCTTACATTCACTGGGAGAATCTAGCTCTGTGGACTTCAATTCAAGTAAACACTATTTTTTATTTTTTTTCAGTTCTTTACCTATAAGCTGTATTTATGAAGTTTAATATATTCAATAAGAAATATTTTATACTAAATTATGTTCTAGTGCATATTGAATATTTTGATGCCAACTATAGAAACTGTTTAATGAAACCTTTTTTGTTTTTAGTATCATTCAAAACTAAATATCTTATTCATGTACTGCCATTTTTTGAAAACATAATAGATATTCTGTGATGTAATACAAATCTTTCCAGGGTTTAACAGTTATTCTTCAACCAAGTAGTTTCATATATACATTTACAATAATTTTTTCAAACAACTGATGTAAATTAAAACAAGTGATGGTTCTTCTATTTAAAATGGATGATTAAAATAATCTTCCATATCAGATTGTAATTTTATTTAAAACTTGTATTTTTCGAAATTTTTAAAATTTACCTGCTCAAGGCTGATGTTTTCGTCTGATTCGGGAATTTCAAGTTCCTCAGAGAAATGAAACTGAAATTCAAAACACATTAAACACCTTCATTGGAAAACAGTGCATTCAAGTTCACTTTTCAAGAAGTATAACAGGTTGTGTAGCTATCACACTATACCAATTTCTCTAACAAGTTAAGCTAATGTTTACAAATAAAATAGTTTGAGAAAAAAAAACAATCAAAATAAAATAAAGATCTAACTTAATACTTCTACTCCAACAATATGTTCAGAGAAAAGTATTTCCCAAAACAATTTATTTTCAAGTTGATTTGAAAACATTTTTAAACAAAAATACTTCTCATACAAAATAAACCAATAAAAAATGACTTATATCTACCCATTCTTTCAACAGTAATAATTCCATATGTGGTTAGGTAATTTATCAATGTCTGTATATATTCTCAATCCATAGTAAAATCGATAACATTTCTATTTCCTCTCCAAACGAAACTTCGTATCAATAAGTGTAATTTAGAACAACTCATGATAATGTTTGAAAAAAAAAAACAATGGGAATGTAAATAGTCAATAAACTTATAAGAGTGTGTATATACAAGAGATTTACTACTCTCTTATTGTGCTGCCCTCTATACATAAACTGTTTGCTTACTCATGTCACAAACCTTCTGCTCTCCCCTGCTGGAATTACTATATTCCAACATGTCTCTCAAATAATTCATCTCTTAACTAATAGCGGCATGATATGCTCATAAGATGTATGTGGCTCCCTCTACACTCCTCTATCACACCTTCACTTCAAAGTTTGACAGAAGGTATCAGCTCCATAGTAGTGGGGAGGGAGTGTGATGAAGGAAAGTACTTACCAGAAATACATTTTTTTCAGTACAGGAAATTTATAACTTCTGATATGGTATTTACCTCCTCTTACAAGATTTACTTGAATCCGACACTGAGTATGAGGGTCTGGGTTGAGGGAACAAAAAAGGTAGCCCTGAAATTGTCGAAAGGGCCCCCTGATAATGAGATATAGATCTGCACATCTTCTCTTCATACACAAGTGCAATGTTAAGACAAAAGTGCGAAAATTGAAAGGTGCACTTCCAAGTGGGAGAGAGCATGATAGGAAAGTGGTCCTAACCAGAGTAAGCAAAGGTAAATCAGTCTCACAAGAGTAAAGTGGGTAAACAAGTGTGTGTCCGTGAGTTCAAAGTGGCTAAGGCAAGGCAGACCATACTTGGTAAGTAAATCACATCTAAAACCTTCTCATGGGACACTATCATCTATTATAGGGTAAGATTAGAACTATACTGTCTTCACTTCAAATCCAAGAATCCACCAATCAAGAAATTAACAACTAATATTGAACAGATGTCTATCATATGGAATCAACTCCCCAAATGTGGCACTGACCAGCACCATCCAAAGGCAATAACATCCCCATAACAAGAGAAGGAGGGATAGTCAGAGATATAACTGTAACAATGCCACATACTACTACTATGATCTACAACACAGATACAGTAATCAGGAGAGAACGACAGACAACCCAAACGTACGGAGTACTTATGATGATTGGTTCGTTCTGGTTCCAAACCTCCTTGTGGGTACTGACATATATGTGAGGGTAGGATGACAGTTTCCAATCAAGGAGATGAACTGCAATTTTGACAGCTCAACTCCAGTGTTAACGTAAATGGTATCAGGAGGCCATTTTATATAGTAAGATGATGGGTTCAAATCCAGTGGCCATGTAAAATGGAAATAGAATGCCACATCTCATCTACATGAGCAGAACAGTGCTGCCCTAATAAAGAGTGAATGGTTACAGCCATCTTCTTTTGTGAAACCCCTTCAAGTGAGTGACCTTCAGAGTCAACCACCCCCAGAAGCTTGACACTGGAAATTGGTAAGAACACCTATACTCCACTTGAGGAAAAGAGAGTGACAATACATTTCAGAGTCTGAAGAAATGACACCATTTAAGACAGTTAAATGGGCGATTATGAAATTTTGTCTTGAAAAGAAGACCACATTAAATGGTTCACATCAGGCATGGCAGAGATGAGCAACAATTCCTTTCTGGTTTACCTATGCAGTCCATGGATGGGACAGTCCAGAAAAGGCCTGTTTGTGAAACAAAATATCACCATGTTATTCACTGTCAAGCGACCTTGTGGAACACCCCATCTGAATTTTGACTGTGTGAAGCCATGGAAGATAAAATGGAGATTTACAGTTAAAGAATACCTTGTCAGATACTACTCAACCTTGATGAGATTCATGAGAGAAAGTGGTAAAATATGGAAAAAAATATAAATAAAAAATTTCTAGTTACAATCACACTGAAGTCTGAAAAATTACCATTGGTGGTTGTTGAAGTGGGAATCGTCATATGATGAAGATAGGAGTGGTCTGCATGCAAGTGAGTAGAATCTCCTCCATTGGATGAAGAAGACAAGAAGCAAGGAAAGTAAGGTGTTGATTATGATGAAAGGAAACATCGAACAAGGAAGAACGTAGGAAAGAATAGACCAATTGAACTAAAAGGTAGTTACAACTAGTAAGGGTAGAAGGTGAAAGATCATGATGGGAGGTGGGCTGCCATGGAATATAAAGTCAGGAAAATGTACTCTGTAAGCTATATAAAAATGAAGAACCTTGACCAGACACAGATCCAGTCTATCCACATTCAGTAGAGGGTAAAGGTCTGATATAGAAGGAAGGGAAATAGTTGAAAAAGAGGAACAACCCTCCCAAGCTGCTGAAGTATTCAGAAGAAAGAAATAATTCAGTTAAACGAGGAGATACATGGGATGGAAAAGGGTACATAAAACATCAGTAGCAAAGAAATTAAAATGTCGATGCTCACAGACTTATAGAAGAAGAAAATATGGTTTAAAGGGCAGATGACACAAGGAAAGTGCTTCAAGCAGAGGTGAAAAAAATGCATTAGCTTGATAAAAACAGAAGTAAAACGTCTGTATTTAAAAATTAAAAGGTTTTTGATAAGGCCACTTGATATCCGAAAAGGCCCAGGTGAGAAATTATGCAGCATGATTTATAGTTGGCTTGTCAACAGGAAACCCACTTTTAGTAGACCAAGAGCAGCAGACTTTCCACTTGCATTTGCATTCTTCTACGGAAGATGGTTGAATGGAATTAGCTAACAAGTAAGCAACTTAAAGTGTGAGACCGGATCATCTCATCAAAGATACAACAAAACATTAGAGCTAAAAACCAGAATATGTTGATTGTAGGATATGGGATCAAGATTGATGAAAAAAAGGGAGGGGGGAGGAAAGTAGAAGAGTGGCAGAAGGAGTAGTAAATTATAACATTTGAAAACAAGGTTGTGTTGGTCAGTAGGAAGTAGTCAGGAGGATCTGACAATGAATAGAGTAGACAAGAGAAGTCACCTCATGAAGCAATTGGATGGAAGTTTACACATAAAGATATTTGTGTGGCCAATCTTGGCTGTAGCCTTCGACTGCCAAAGCCAGTAGATGGAGTACTGGTGACGAAATGAGGAGCAGCTTGGTATTGAGTCCCGTGACGAATGCATTCACTTACAGAGAACCCAACCAATTGCAAAGTTCCTGAAAATGAGGGTATCAAATGTCCACTTCATCAAATAGATCCAGTCAGAGTGCACAACTAAACTGAAAGCACCAGGCACAAGACATGCTTTAAGGTGAATATGATGTGCATTGAACAAGTATAACAGATCCAATGTCTAAAAACAGATATCTGGTTGATATGTACCACTACCATAGAATTGTCGAAATGAACCATCATCAGACAATGGAAGGCAAGATGAAGAAACTGACACAATGCCCGACGTATGGCTAGAAGTTCAAGAACATTGGTGTGCAATATGGTTTCATGCACAAAGCTTCTTGATTGACCCATGCATCTATGCCTGAATGGATGCATTTGTGAAAAGATGTAGAGTTGGATGCATGGATGAAGCAGAACACCCACTGACATATGGTCTTTCTCTCGCCACCATTGCAGAATGTCTCACAGGAAAGGACGAAGAAAAATAGGGGTGGAACAAAGACCCAGATTATGGTTTCCATCGTTTGTGAAGTACCCATTCAATCCCTTCAAATATGGCTATTACTAAGGAGGACCAGGACAGTCCTGAAGGACCACATCGCCTAAAGCAATATAACCTTGAAAGCTGTAAGTGACTGAGCCGAGAAGGCAAGGAAAACTAATAGTTCCATTGATATGAAGAAGAAGGCTTTGTGTGACTGATATTTGTGTGAAAAAGATGCCCCACATGCAAAAAATATTAAGTGGGTTGAAGTTATGACTTCTACAATTTAATCAACCAACCCCCCTGAGATGCCACTGAACGAGCCAGAATTCCATGTAATTATGAAATCCTAGTCTCCAGAGCAAGGAGATAATGTGCAAAAGTCCCAACCATTTGACAAAACATATAAGGTGCTGAAGCAAGTTTGAAGGGGTGGGTCCAAAACTGATAAAACACCCCAAGATGGGCATACCAAAGATAATGTGCTTTCAGGATGTGCAAAATATCACAAGTTTTCAATAGCTGTTTCAAGTCTTTTGTAGACAAAAGATTAGAATTTTTAATGAAGTATTTATACTAAAATTTCTCCATGAGTGTATGGAATCAAAGTGTTGACTACCTTGAATGCAAAATGATTTTTGTATTAAGATTAAAAATACTTTCCTTTGTCTGATAATGGTGAAATTTTACTTTTATGATCTCTAAAGCCTCCTAAGTAAATTTCAAATATTTTAAAAGGAAAATGCTATACCAATTATTTTTACTATTCTAACTTATACAAAGTTTGCCAATTTTTTGACCATGGGAATAAAGTTTGAGCTGAAAGCTAATGAAACAATTTTTTGAACGGAAAATAACACAATATTGCATTTTATTGTATTTTTATTAGTTGTAAATAACAGCGTAAAATCTCATAAAGAACTACTAGCAATTTGTTAAACAGAAGATGTGGGAGGTGGGCATGGCTAGAAGATTCTGATTTATAGTTTACGGCTCAGTAACGAAATAACAAAAAAAGGTCATAAAAACTATACTTTGCCTGACTAATAATATTATAATACATAATTTATGTTAAATTCCTTACTTCTCACAAGGACTGCACAATACCGTGAAATGCTTACACAACCATCATGATTCCCCCATTCTGCAGCAACAAATGTGACACTACAATTTTCATGCAGATGGTGCCCCTCTGGTGAACACATGAAACACATTTTGGAGGAGTACTTACAGAGACTAAATCATTCACACACCACTTTCTGTGTCAATGGCTACCTCATTTACCAGACCTAATATGAGTTTTGGGAGTATATTGAAGCCAGAAGCTTCACACAGTTAAAGATATTAAAGATGCAATTGTCTGGGAAGTAGTCAACGTACCAGATAAAATGTGCATTGTTGAAGAGAACCAATACACTCTGGATGCTGAAAGAGTTGCATGTTGAACAGTTACTGTGATTGATCATGCAACATGATATAGTGGAACCATGTAACAACTGAAGTATTTCGATCTCCACGGTTCCCTTACCCTGTGCAATTTTACCTTACTATTGTCATACCATTTCTGAGATACAATTTGCTGAAGTGTATCTTATAACACCTGGTATGGGTATTAACACGTTTATTGATAAGCAGAGAACGACGATTCAACCTGGTTAACAGAGAGAGTTTGCAACTGACTGTTGCTGGAAACTTGGCTTAGAAACGAGAGTATAAACAAATACAGGATTGTAGGGGGCCTTGAAGTTGGATGTTACTTTTCTCCTATACTAATTAATAACCTATTCCTTTACATTGGTTTAATTATGGATTTAGTTCTTGTATATGTAGGGCTTCTTTAATTTTGCATTTGTTTACATGTAAACAAAGAAGCTCTACGCCCTTCTGGTCCCTGAAGAGAAAAAGATTCATATTGATCAACTGTGTTTTTTATAATTAACACCATTGAAGTGGTGAAGAAAATGGCATTAAATTTTTAAGCATGAAAATAACCTGTAAATTTGCTGTACATTACTCAAAACCAAGGTCAGAAGCCAATATTAATAATGGTGCTTCCCTCTTCGTGTATAGCTTTCATCTTGCCTTCTGTGAGCCAGTCTACAGTTTCTCCCAACCAGCTTGCTGTGTTGCGAGAATGACTGAGTGAATCTAGCTCTGTGGACTTTATTGAAATTCAAGTAAACACATTTTTTTATTGTTTTAGTTCTTTTCCTATAAGCTGTATTTATGAAGTTTAATATATTCAGTAAGAAATATTTTATACTAAATTATGTTCTAGTGCAAATGGAATATTATGATGCCAACTACAGAAACTGTTTTTTAAACCTTTTTTGTTTTTAGTATCATTCAAAGCTAAATCTCTTATTCATGTACTGCCATTTTTGAAAACATAATAGACATTCTGTGATGTAATACAAATCTTTCCAGGGTTTAACAGTTATTCTTCAACCCAGTAGTTTCATATATACATTTACAATAATTTTTCAAACAACTGATGTAAATTAAAACAAGTGATGGTTCTTCTATTTAAAATGGATGATTAAAATAATCTTCCATATCAGATTGTAATTTTATTTAAAACTTGTATTTTTCGAAATTTTTAAAATTTACCTGCTCAAGGCTGATGTTTTCGTCTGATTCGGGAATTTCAAGTTCCTCAGATAAATGGATCTGAAATTCAAAACACATTAAACACCTTCATTGGAAAACAGTGCATTCAAGTTCACTTTTCAAGAAGTATAACAGGTTGTGTAGCTATCACACTATACCAATTTCTCTAACAAGTTAAGCTAATGTTTACAAATACAATAGTTTGAAAAAACAACAACAATCAAAATAAAATAAAGATCTAACTTAATAATTCTACTCCAACAACATGTTCAGAGAAATTTATTACCCAAAACAATTTATTTTCAAGTTGATATAAAAACATTTTAAACAAAAATACTTCTCATACAAAATAAACCAATAAAAATGACTTATATCTACCCATTCTTCCAACATTAATAATTCCACATGTGGTTTGGAAATTTATCAAAGTCTGTGTATATTCTCAATCCAAAGTAAAATCGATAACATTTCTATTTCCTATCCAAACGAAACTTCGTATCAATAAGTGTAATTTAGAATAACTCATGATAATGTTTGAAAAAACAAAACAATGGGAATGTAATTAGTCAATAAACTTATAAGAGTGTGTATATACATGAGATTTACTACTCTCTTATTGTGCTGCCCTCTATACATAAACTGTTTGCTTACTCATGTCACAAACCTTCTGCTCTCCCCTGCTGGAATTACTATATTCCAACATGTCTCTCAAATAATTCATCTCTTAACTAATAGCGGCATGATATGCTCATAAGATGTATGTGGCTCCCTCTACACTCCTCTATCACACCTTCACTTCAAAGTTTGACAGAAGGTATCAGCTCCATAGTAGTGGGGAGGGAGTGTGATGAAGGAAAGTACTTACCAGAAATACATTTTTTTCAGTACAGGAAATTTATAACTTCTGATATGGTATTTACCTCCTCTTACAAGATTTACTAGAATCCGACACTGAGTATGAGGGTCTGGGTTGAGGGAACAAAAAAGGTAGCCCTGAAATTGTCGAAAGGGCGCCCTGATAATGAGATACAGATCTGCAAATCCTCTCTTCATACACAAGTGCAATGTTAAGACAAAAGTGCAAAAATTGAAAGGTGCACATCCAAGTGGGAGAGAGCATGATAGGAAAGTGGTCCTAACCAGAGTAAGCAAAGGTAAATCAGTCTCACAAAAGTAAAGTGGTAAACAAGTGTGTGACCGTGAGTTTAAAGTGGCTAAGGCAAGGCAGACCATACTTGGTAAGTAAATCACATCTAAAACCTTCTTATGGGACACTATCATCTATTTTTAGGGTAAGATTAGAACTGTACTGTCTTCACTTCAAATCCAAGAATCCACCAATCTAGAAATTAACAACTAATATTGAACAGATGTCTATCATATGGAATCAACTCCCCAAATGTGGCACTGACCAGCACCATCCAAAGGCAATAACATCCCCATAAGAAGAGAAGGAGGGATACTCAAGGACATAACTGTAACAATGCCACATGCTACTACTATGATCTACAACACAGATACAGTAATCAGGAGAGAACGACAGACAACCCAAACGTTCGTGAGTACTTATGATGATTGGTTCGTTCTGGTTCCAAACCTCCTTGTGGGTACTGACATATATGTGAGGGTAGGATGACAGTTTCCAATCAAGGGGATGAACTGCAATTTTGACAGCTCAACTCCAGTGTTAACGTAAATGGTATCAGGAGGCCAGTTTATATAGTAAGATGATGGGTTCAAATCCAGTGGTCATGTAAAATGGTAATAAAATGCCACATCTCATCTACACGAGCAGAACAGTGCTGCCCTAATCAAGAGTGAATGGTTACAGCCATCTCCTTTTGTGAAACCCCTTCAAGTGAGTGACCTTCAGAGTCAACCACCCCCAGAAGCTTGACAATGGAAATTGGTAAGAACACTCATACTCCACTTGAGAAAGGAGAGTGACAATACATTTCAGAGTCTGAAAAAATTACACCATTTAAGGCAGTTAAGTGGGCGACTATGAAATTTTGTCTTGAAAAGAAGACCACATTAAATGGTTCACATGAGGCATGACAGAGATGAGCAACAATTCCTTTCTGCTTTACCTATGCAGTCGATGGATGGGACAGTCCAGAAAAGGTCTGTTTGTGAAACAAAATATCACCATGTTATTCACTGTCAAACGATCTTGTGGAACACGCCATCTGAACTTTTACTGTGTGAAGCCATGGAAGATAAAATGGAGATTTACAGTTAAAGAATACCTTGTGAGATACTATTCACCCTTGATGAGATTCATGAGAGAAAGTGGTAAAAAATGGAAAAGAAAAAAAAACTTTCCAGTTACAGTCACACTGAAGTCTGAAAAATGACCATAAGTGGTAGTTGAAGTGGGAATCGTCATATGATGAAGATAGGAATGGTCTACATGCAAGAGAGTAGAATCTCCTCTACTGGATGAAGAAGATAAGAAAAGTAAGGTTTTGATTGTGATGAAAGGAAACTTCAAACAAGGAAGAATGTAGGGAAGAATAGACGTATTGAACCAAAAGGTTTAAGGGGCAGATGACAAAAGGAAAGTGCTTCAAGCAAAGGTGAAAAAAATGCATTAGTTTGATAAAAACTGAGGTAAAACATCTGTACTTAAAAATGAAAGGTTTTAGATAAGGCCACCCGATATCCGGAAAGGCCCAGGTGAGAAATTATGCAGCATGATCTATCGTTGGCTTGCCAACAGGAAACCAGCCTTTAGTAGACCAAGAGCAGCAGACTTTCCACTTGCATTTGTATTCTTCTATGGAAGATAGTTGCATGGAATTAGCGAACAAGAAAGCAACTTGAAGTGTGAGACCGGATCATCTCATCAAAGATACAACAAAACATTAGAGCTAAAAACCAGAATATGTAGATTGTAGGATATGGGATCAAGGTTGATGAAAAAAGGGAGGGGGGAGGAAAGTAGAAGAGTGGCAGAAGGAGTAGTCATACTAACATTTGAAAACAAGGTTTTATTGGTCAGTAGGAAGTAGTCAGGAGGATCTGACAATGAATAGAGTAGACAAGAGAAGTCACCTCATGAAGCAATTGGATGGAAGTTTACACATAAAGATATTTGTGTGGTCAATCTTGGGTGAAGCCTTCGACTGCCAATACCTGTGGATGGAGTACTGGTGACGAAATGAGGATCAACTTAGAGAGAACCCCACCAACTGCAAAGGTCCTGAAAATGAGGGTATCAAATGTCCACTTCATCAAGTAGATCCAGTCAGAGTACACAACTAAACTGAAAGCACCAGGCATAAGACATGCTATTAGGTGAATATGATGTGCATTGAACAAGTATAACAGATCCAATGTCTAAAAACAGATATCTGGTTGATATGTACCACTACCATAGAATTGTCGAAATGAACCATCATCAGACAATGGAAGGCAAGATGAAGAAACTGACACAATGCCCGACGTATGGCTAGAAGTTCAAGAACATTGGTGTGCAATATGGTTTCATGCACAAAGCTTCTTGATTGACCCATGCATCTATGCCTGAATGGATGCATTTGTGAAAAGATGTAGAGTTGGATGCATGGATGAAGCAGAACACCCACTGACATATGGTCTTTCTCTCGCCACCATTGCAGAATGTCTCACAGGAAAGGACGGAGAAAAATAGGGGTGGAACAAAGACCCAGATTATGGTTTCCATCGTTTGTGAAGTACCCATTCAATCCCTTCAAATATGGCTATTACTAAGGAGGACCAGGACAGTCCTGAAGGACCACATCGCCTAAAGCAATATAACCTTGAAAGCTGTAAGTGACTGAGCCGAGAAGGCAAGGAAAACTAATAGTTCCATTGATATGAAGAAGAAGGCTTTGTGTGACTGATATTTGTGTGAAAAAGATGCCCCACATGCAAAAAATATTAAGTGGGTTGAAGTTATGACTTCTCCAGTTTAATCAACCAACCCCCGAGAGATGTCACTGAACGAGCCAGAATTCCATGTAATTATGATATCCTAACCTCCAGAGCAAGGAGATAATGTGCAAAAGTCCCAACCATTTGACAAAACATATAAGGTGCTGAAGCAAGTTTGAAGGGGTTGGTCCAAAACTGATAAAACACCCCAAGATGGGCTTACCAAACATAAGAAGAACAAAGATTACGTGCTTTCAGGATGTGTAGGTAAGTACTGTAGATATCCATTTTCATTATCTACAACAAAGGGGAAAACATCCATCTCTGAGCGAAAAAAAATTCCATGATGAACTTTGATAGTTCTATAATTTTCTGTACCTTCACAAAATATCACAATTTTTCAATAACTGTTACAAGTCTTTTGTAGACAAAAGATTAGAATTTTTAATGATGTATTTACACTAAAATTTCTCCATGAGTATATGGAATCAAAGTGTTGACTACCTTGAATGCCAAGTGATTTTTGTATTAAGATTAAAAATACTTTCCTTCATCTGATAATAGTGAAATTTCACTTTTATGATTTCTAAAGCCTCCTAAGTAAATTTTAAATATTTTAAAAGGAAAATTTTATACCAATTATTTTTTTCTACTCTAACTTATACAAAGTTTGCCAATTTTTTGACCATGGGAATAAAGTTTGAACTGAAAGCTAATGAGACAATTTTATGAACGGAAAATAACACAATATTGCATTTTATTGTATTTTTATTGGTTATAAATAGCACAGTGTAAAATGTCATTGAGAACTACTAGCAATTTGCAAAAGAGAAGATGTGGCAAGTGGGCATGGCAAGAAGATTCTGATTTTATAGTTTATGGCTCTGTAACCAAATAACATAGAAGGCTATAAAAAGTATGCTTTGCCTGACTAATAATAATATTATAATACATAATTTATGTTAAATTCCTTACTTCTCAGAAGTATTGCATGCTTACACAACCAGCATGATTCCCCCATTCTGCAGCAACAAATGTGACACTACAATTTTCATGCAGATGGTGCCCCTCTGGTGAACACATGAAACACATTTTGGAGGAGTACTTACACAAACTAAATCATTCACACACCACTTTCTGTGTCAATGGCTACCTCATTTACCAGACCTAATACGAGTTTTTTGGAATGTCTTAGAGCCAGAAGCTTCACACAGTTAAAGATATTAAAGATTGTCTGGGAAGTAGTCAGCATACCAGATGAAATGTGCATTGTTGAAGAGAACCAATACACTCTGGATGCTGAAGGAGTTGCATGTTGAACAGTTACTGTGATTGATCATGCAACATGACACAGTGGAACCATGTAACAACTGAAGTATTTCGATCTCCACGGTTCCCTTACAATTTGCTGAAGTGTATCTCAGAATATCTGGTATGGATATTAACACGTTTATTGATTAGTGGAGAACGATGTTTCAACCTGGTTAACAGAGAGAGTTTGCATCTGACCGTTGCTGGAAACTTGGCTCAGAAATGAGAGTATAAATAAACAAATACAGGATTGTAGGGGGCGTTGCAGTTGGATGATAGGTTATTAATTCGTACAAGAATAAAGGTATTCCTTTATATTGGTTTAATTGTAGCTTTAGTTCTTGTATAAGTAGGGCTTCTTTAATTCTGCATTTGTTTACATGTAAACAAAGAAGCTCTACTCCCTTTTTGTTCCTAAGAATTTTAAAGAGAATGCACCAGTCCCTGGAGAAAAAAAGATTTTATTGATCAAATGTGTTTTTCGTAGTTAACACCATTGAAGTGGAAAAGAAAATTTTTAAGCATGAAAATAACCTGTAAATTTGCTGTACATTTTTCAAAAGCAAAGTGAGAAGCCAGTATTAATAAGGTACTTACCTCTTTGTGTACTGCTTTCATCCTGCCTTCTGTGAGCCAGTCTTCTGTGTCTTCTAACATAAATCCAAAATTGACACATTTGAACCTGAGAAACAATGAAAAAATATTTTGAATTTATTTTTCTTTACATATCAATAGACTCTTCCATCTGGGTAAGAGATAATTGGAATATCCAGGAATAAAGAACTGCCTTAGTCAGCTCTATCTAATGAGACAATGTAGATTAATCAAGCAGTTGAAGCAGGATAAAATTACATATAGAGAGTTTAAAAAAATATACTTCTTCACAATGCAATGAAAATTTACAACACATCTTGACTGATAAAATTATTAAGTTTGTTATCAATGAAAATGAACTGGGAGTTAAACATACAGCAGAATATGTGACGAGTGACTGTTTTAATGAGATTAAACAGGGATATGCTGTTAATTTTATTATTTGTCATTAAAGTTTCATGATGTATACTGGCAGAAACTAAACCTATTTGAAAAGCTACAATATTATTGTGTCTTCCACTTACTTATGTTTCAAAATAGTTTTTGGTTCTTCTTCTTCAAATTCTACAGCTTCCACAGTAATTACATCTGTGGGTCCACAGTGTAAACCTAGTTTTATGTTAAGTAACAAAAACATTACTTGTAAAAAACAACAACTAAAAACAAAACCTATATGTACATCTGCAGGTATATACAAATCACCATAAATATATCTAAGTTAGTCATGTCCACAGTTTCTTGATATCACCTTGTCACTAACACAATGTAGTTGTTCATTATGTTTGATAGATAACCTTCAGAAAACAACTAATTATACAAATCTATGACAATGTTGTTCATTATGTTTGATAGATAACCTTCATAGAACAACTAATTATACAAATCTATAACAATGTTGTTCATTATGTTTGATAGATAACCTTCATAAAGCAATTAATTATACAAATCTTTGACAATGTTGTTCATTATGTTTGATAGATAACCTTCATAAAGCCACTAATTATACAAATCTATAACAATGTTGTTGATTATGTTTGATAGATAACCTTCATAAAGCAATTAATTATACAAATCTTTGACAATGTTGTTCATTATGTTTGATAGATAACCTTCATAAAGCCACTAATTATACAAATCTATAACAATGTTGTTGATTATGTTTGAAAGATAATCTTGATAAAATTATTAATTATACAAATTTATAACAATGTTGACTACATACTAAGCAACATTATTACATTATATCCTGTATAGATGAAAAAAGGTGTTAAAACTTACATATAGATAAGATGAAAGGTTGCAACACGGCAGAAATGAGCACAAAGTAGCTGAAATTAATTTATTCCATCTCCATGTTTTACCTTTCATTTATCTCTGTCTTTATGAATGTTTATACAGTATATCTTCAAAATATTTTCTGTATGGTGGTGATTTACTATGTTCCACTTTTTACCCCTTCACCTGCCAATTCCCATCTCTTAAGAAGTATCTTTAACCTCTAATCTCAGCTGTCAGTTATTTAACTACCTAGTGTTCCTCTTGACTTCCAATGGAAGCTAACAGTATGTAATGCTGCACTGGTTGTTTAATCTAAACTTTTAGGACTGCTTAAATAAAATACATATTTTTTTCTTTCTCTTCTCACAGCTATTTTAATTATGTTTGCATTAAATGACATTAGACCTAATTGTACTTACTAATAGATGTTACATTTCAGAATAATTATTGAACTTTTGCTAAAATAATATACAAATTCAAGATGGAATCCGCAATAGCCACAACTTTAATTATATTTCAAATGGCTCAAGAGATGGAGCTGTGAACTCAAAGTTTGTACTTGAAAAAAACTTGGTCCCATTCTACAAGCTGCTATGGGACAGTGAAAATTATCAAAAAATACTGCAAAGTACAAGTACAAATCATATAACAAGAACTTCACTATGACATAGTTCTATGTTACATTTTGTTAATCATTCCAGTGAGTCAATTTTATGCATCTGTTGTATGGCTTGTTTAAATGCAAACACTAAATACTGGATGTAACAGTTTTATACTTCAGGATTATATAGTTTCTGATACAAAATATCTCAGTTTCATACATGCAATATTTTATGAATTTGAAGCTTTGAAAATTCGAAACGATAGAGAAACAATTACAAATGTTTATCTTTGTTGTGGATTTTAATTTCTGGTTTTATATCTTCCTACATTTTTGTAACTTTTCCTATGAAGTTCTGTTTCATAAAACTGTTAGTATTATCTTTTTTTATTTGAAAAAAACGCAGTCTTTAAGTTCACTATGTCTTTGATCACTGGGATGCAAAAAAGAAAAAAAAATTAAGCCACCTAACTTTTTTATAATTGCTAACCAAAATGTTTTATGTTAATGCATGTAATAACTTTTAAATCCATTTACATTAATTTATGTACATGTATACACTTTTTTAACATTTATTTTGGTTGATTTTATTTGTCAATTAACTCTTTTTGCAATGGGTCAAAGGCCATGTCATTGTATTTATTGACTTGCATTCAAAATTTTATTGAACTACTATTTTATGAACTTAGTCAATGTGTTTGGAATTACACTGTAGATTATAAATCAAACTTTAATATTATATATCAGCTAATTTCTGAATTTGAAAGTAAACATTAAAAGAACACATAAATATGTATTTTAGCTGGTCATTTGGTATGAATGTAGCAGTGTTTAAAATTAGATGTTTGTGATGCCAAAGTAGAAAGTCTGTAGTTTCATACAAATTATAAACTTAAATTACTGATATTATTGAGCTAGAATATATTATAAGAACCCTATTTTTTTATTTTGAAAGCAAGTCAACCATGACCTGCTGTGAAAGGGTTACAATTTTTTTTCTATTTTGATATTTCAAGAGTACAAACACAGTATGCTTGAAATGATATTTGATATGGTTGGAAGCAAAATGATTTAAATAAGCCAATCTTATCTTTATTACCAAAAACTCATTTCTTTAACTATTATACTGTAACATTATAATTTAACTGAAGTATAATGATGAAGAAAGTCTTGAAAGAATCAGGAGTGTAACTGTGGCAGAAATTGTTTATAAATGTTTTTCTTTCTAGTAATGTATCACTTAGCTTAGTTTTTATCACTTTGTTTACATTTATGCCAATCTTTGGCAAACTGACAGTTATACTGCTTTATACAGTTAAAAAGAACAGAAAAAAAATGTGTTTCAATCACTATCTTATGACTTTTTCAAGTTGAAATATAGGCAATTATATCACACTATGACAACCAAATTGAGAAACAGTGATTGGCTAAGTATCTATTAAACTATACTTGTGCTCATGTTTCAAGGTCAAATAGGTGCTCTTTCATTCAAAACTATTATGATTTTCCTCCAAGGAGTTTTTAAGTGCTGAACTTGCTCATTAAAAACTCAATAAATTCACAAATACTAAATTAGTTTATTTATAACATGGTGAAACAAACCCAAAATCAGTTTTCATTCGTTTTTCATATATAAAACCTTTTCATTGAATATCCTACAACTTGAAAACATTAACTTTCTGAAAATGTATTAAAGAGTGTGATATTTATTATATGATCTTTACGTTAAACTACAATCTACTTTTTCCTGTTATATTGTTTAGGTTTGAGTTTACTTAAATTGTCTACGTTATGATTCAAAGATCTTTAACTTTGGACAAAGCTTGAGTGTCAGGAAGGTTCATATTTGCTTGTTACATTGTCTAGATTCTGATTCAAGAATCTTTACCTTTCGAACTAAACTTACATTTTATGGGTATCTTTATTTCTTAATCTGTCTCTATTCGAAGAAATAAAATTGTGCTTAGCTTACATAACAATCAAGTGCAAGGTTACACAGCATGTTACAAACACCAACCTTTAGTCAGATTAATTTTGACATTTTGAAACCTTCTTGGCTCAATTACTCCACATGGTGGTTCAATATGATAAATTCCGAAACTATTGGTCTTTAACTGCAGGAAAACAAGTTATGTGTTAAACACATATAAACACACACATATGTAAGTCCAGAACCAAATTACATAACAATCTTCATGGTTTTTGACATAAAAAATGAGCATCTGTTGAAATATAAATAGCTGTTTACATTTTACAGTTACATCTTCAATCTCTTTATTTTAAAAGAAATACAATAAAAAGGTGGCATTTTCAATGAAATATGAAAGTAATTTGCCTTACCTCATATCCAACACAATTACTTGTGATGTTGGTGAGTGTAAGACACACAGGAGCAGGTTCTGAGTAAATGTTTTCGGGGAAAACCAGTGTTGCTGCTGGGCTAGAGACAATATTATATAAATTGGCACATAACATCAAAATGCACCATAATTAACAGATATTACATTATTTTTGACCTAAAGACTTAGTAGTTGAAATTCTAAAAATGTTTTTGTAAATTAGTCGTAAAGTAAAATACAAAACATTACTTTTACAAAGGATATTAAACTTGTTTAAATATTTTTCAAACATTTCTATACTTAATATTTTCACAATCCTCTTTATAATAAAACTTGTTGATACACATGTATTAGTATTTTATATGTGGACTAATACAAAATTTACTTTTGAAACACATAACATATTCACATACAGAATTTCCAGCAAAATAAAAGCTAGTACTTTCCAAAATGGCTAATATTTTAATAAAATAAAACCTTCAACAGAAACTAAAACTTACCAGATCTTCAAAAATGAACCAACAGCAATGGTGTCCCCTGGAAAAGGAGGTGGTGGGGAAGGAAAGTCTTGATCTTGAGGTACCTAAAATTCAAAATACATTAAACACCTTCATTGGAAAACAGTGCATTCAAGCTCACTTTTCAACAAGTATAACAGGTTGTGTAGCTGTTATAGTATACCAGTTTCTCTAACAAGTTAAGCTAATATTTACAAATACAGTAGTTTAAGAAAAAAACAATCAAAATAAATAAAGATCTAACTTAACACTTCTGGCCCAACAAAATGTTCAGAGAAATTTATTTTCAAGTTATTTTAAAACCATTTTCACATCAAAACACTTTTCATACAAAATAAACCAATAAAAAAAGACTTACATCTGCCCATTCGTCCAACATTAATAGTTCCACATGTGGTTAGGAAATTTATCAATGTCTGTATACATTCTTAATCCATAGTAATTTGGTTAAAATTTCGTTTAACTTTGTGTAATTCAGCACAACTCATGATAATGTTTGAAAATAAAAAAGGTGGGGATATTATTGGTCAATAAACTCATATGAGTGTATACATAAGATTTGCTACTCTCTTACTGTGCTGCCCTCTATATATGAACTGTTTCCTCACTTATGCTACAAAGCTTCTGCTCCTCCCTGCTATTATTACTGTATTCCAACATGTCTCTCAAATAATTCATCATTCACCATCTTTTTACTAATAGCAGCATGATATGCTCATTTGATGCATGTGGCTCCCTCTACACTCCTCTACCACACCATCACTTCAAAGTTTGATAGAAGGTATCAGATCCAGAGTAGTGGGGAGAAAGTGTGATGGAGGAAAGTACCTACCAGAAATACATTTTTTTCAGTACAGGAAATTTATAACTTCTGATATGGTATTTACCTCCTCTTACAAGATTAACTGGAATCAAAACTGAGATTGAGGGTCTGGGGTAAGGGAACAAAAAAGGTAGCCCTGAAATTGTCGAAAGGGCCCCCTGATAATGAGATATAGATCTGCACATCTTCTCTTCATACACAAGTGCAATGTTAAGACAAAAGTGCAAAAATTGAAAGGTGCACATCCAAGTGGGGAGAGAGTATGATAGGAAAGTGGTCCTAACCAGAGTAAGCAAAGGTAACTCAGTCTCACAAGAGTAAAGTGGGTAAACAAGGATGTGTCCCTGAGTTTAAAGTTGTTAAGGCAAAGCAGACCATACTTGGTAAGAAAATTACATCTAAAACCTTCTCATGGGGCACTATCATACTGTCTTCACTTCAAATCCAAGAATCCACTGATCTAGAAATTAACAACTATTTATCAACAGACGTCTATCACATGGAATCAACTCCCCAAATGTGGTACTGACCAGAATTATCCAAAGGCAATAACATCCCCATAAGAAGAGAAGGAGGGATAGTCAAGGGCACAACTGCAACAATTTTACATTCTACTACTATGATCTACAACACAGATACAGTAATCAGGAGAGAACGACAGACAACCCAAACGTCTGTGAGTACTTATGATGATTGGTTCGTTCTGGTTCCAAACCTCCTTGTGGGTACTGACATATATGTGAGGGTAGGATGACAGTTTCCAATCAAGCAGATGAACTGCAATTTTGACAGCTCAACTCCAGTGTTAACGTAAATGGTATCAGGAGGCAATTTTATATAGTAAGGTGATGGGTTCAAATCCAGTGGTCATGTAAAATGGTACCAGAATGCCACATCTCATCTACACGAGCAGAACACTGCTGCCCTACTAAAGAGTGAATTGTTATAGCCATCTTTTTTTGTGGAACCCCTTCAAGTGAGTGCCCTTCAGAGTCAACCACCCCCAGAGGCTTGACACTGGAAATTGGTAAGAACACCTATACTCCACTTGAGGAAAAGAGAGTGACAATACAGTGAAGAGTCTGAAGAAATGACACCATTTAAGGCAGTTAAACGGGCGACTATGAAATTTTATCTTGAAAAGAAGACCATATTAAATGGTTCATATGAGGCATGACAGAGATGGGCAACAATTCCTTTCTGCCTTACCTACACAGTCCATGGGTGGGACAGTTCAGAAAAGGCCTGTTTGTGAAGCAAAATATCACCATGTTATTTGCTGTCAAGCAATCTTGTGGAAAACCCTATCTGAACTTCGACTGTGTAAAGCCATGGAAGATAAAATAGAGATTTACAGTTAAAGAATACCTTGTGAGATACTATTCACCCTTGATGAGTTTCATGAGAGAAAGTGGTAAAAAATAGCAAAAAAAATTTCCTGAATGAAAGAAAATATAATTAAAAACTTACCAGTTACAGTCACACCAAAGTATGAAAAATGACAACAGGTGGTAAATAAAGTGTAAATCGTCATTTGATGAAGATGGGAGTGGTCTACATGCCAGACAGTAGAATCTTCTATATGTATGCAAAATCGGCTCGTTTGGGTTGAGAAAATATTTTACATAGAAGAGCAAACAACATTTCGACCTTCTTCGGTCATCGTCAGGAACCTTGTCGAAACGTTGTTAGCTCGTCTATGTAAAATATTTTCTCAACCCAAACGAGCCGTTTTTGCATATATATTTCTCTACAAGTGGGTTTTCTCGACATCACTGAGTAGAATCTCCACCATTAGACGAAGAACACAAGAAGCAAGAAAAGGAAGGTGTTGAATGTGATGAAAGGAAGCCTGGGAAAAGGCACTGGAGGAAGAATGTAGGGAAGAATAGACCAATTGAACCAAAGGACAGATACAACAAGTGAGGGTAGAAGGTGAAAGAACATGATGGGAGGTGGACAGCCATGGAATATAAAGTCAGGAACATGTACTCTGTGAGCTATATAACAGTTAAGAACCTTGGCTTGACACAGATCCTGCCTATCCATATACAGTAGAGTGTAAAGATTGGATATAGAAGGAAGAGAAATAGTTGAAAAGGAGGAACAACCCTCCCAAGCTATTGAAGTCTTGAAAAGAAAGGAATAATTTGGTTAAATGAAAAGATACATAGGGTAGTAAAGAGTACATGAAACATCAAAAGCAAACAAATGCAAATGTCGATGCCCACAGGCTTATAGAAGAAAGAAATATGGTTTAAGGGACAGATGACATAAGGAATGTGGATCAAGCAGAGGTAAAGAAAAAAATGCATTCGCTTGGTTAGAACAGGAGAAGTAAAACTTCTGTACTTAAAAATGAAAGGTTTTGGATAAGGCTATCAAATATCAGGAAAGGCCCAGGTGAAAAGTTCTCCAGCATGTCGAACTTTAACTGTGCAATAAAGCAAAATAAGTCTGATACCAGCTGCTGATCTACATTTTTCTTGGGAACAAATACCCTCACCCCCAAAGGATGGAGAACTATTTTGATTACCCACTGCAAAATCAATGCTCAAACTGATTCTGACAGATGCTAGTTGATCATGGAAGAAAAAGAAAGCAAGGATAAACAGGAGATGGGGAAAGAAACTGAATAAGATGCCAGTGAAAAAAGTGATAAATATTAATATATGAATTGATGGAATGAATGAAAGTGGCCACTTAATATTTAAAAAACTTATCTGCCGCATTGGAAGCACTAGCCAACCAAGAGAGTACAACTGAATACAAACTGTGCCCAATGAGAAGTGATGGTTCGATAGTGGAGTGTAGGGGGGAGTTAATTGACATGACAATATAATGTTACTGTTGCTTAAGAGGTGACACATGATGAGTTACGTGAGAAACATGGTGAGATATTGTAATTTCAACAGAGATAGGAGTGGAAAGCTTGTGGTATACATAAAGTTCATATATAGAGGGCAGCACTGAACAAGAAAAGCTGATCTTGTGAGCAGTGTGCACTGTATCAAAATTTGTTTTCTTACTTTGTATCCAATAAACAAATTTTATCATACCAAGTGAACTAAAACTTATTAGTGAATTATATATTCCCTCTGTTAAACCAAGAGAGCGAATAATATCAAATAAAATAAAAAAAACATTAGAAGACCCAATAAATTAATACTTGCCTTTTTTTCACTTTGCTCGCCATTTGACTGCATGATAGCACAGTCTAGGATACACTACGTGAAACAAAAAACAAAATTTATATTTATAAGAGTACTGGTTTGAATCAATGAACATTTTATTACATTCTGAGAAGATGGCATACTTGATTTACTATTATCTTTGCAGTAACTTTTTCAAAGTAAATCTATCATTATTCATTGAAACATGTCAGATACAGTTTTAAATAATTGGAAATTGTAGTCCATATAATTAATATACATTATCTCATTAAATAACACATTTAGATCGGTATTTAATTAGAGAATTTTACAATTCATTTATACACAAACACTAACATAAATACATACTGCAGTGACACAATTTTATTTATACAGCTTCAATCAATAATTTACAAATTTATTTACAGGTATATAACACAACTTCAGTGTCACTTCAACAAAGTTTAAATAAAAAATATGAACTTCCCTAAATGATGTACGTATGGTTTAATTATATAAGTCGATGCTTCTGTTAGTCCATCAATTTCAATTATAAATACAAACAATATATTTCAACATGTCATTTAAATACACATTTTATGCTGCTATAATTAACAGCTTACATCATAAAAATATTTTGAGTTTTTGTTTTTCTTTTGTAATTACATATTTACACACAGAAATAAAACAGATAAAAGAGTAGAAAATAACTGGCATAGACTTTGTATTTGAAAAACTAATTCAAAAATATAAAAAAACTTTCAAAGTAAAGTACACATACAGAACCCCCCAGGTAGGTAGGCAGCTGGTCCAGAGCTATATAATTGCTAATAGACGATTTGTTGATAAACTTGAATCTTCTTCTTGTCTTAGCTGGTAGCCTGATCTTTAGAATCTTCCAAAGGGCTGAAATAATAAAAAGTGTCTTCAAATATCCATTAAGTACACTCTTAGCATGACTGATATGAGCACTAGGTCAGATTCCTGAACTAAGTCTGCTGAAATAACACTTAGAATTCACTTTCCTAACAATGTAATCATTCTTTTAGTTTCCCTACATTTACAATAAATAGAATCAAGTACATGTTATGGCCTATACCCATTACATTAACTTCTTTGCACAGTTAGATTAACATTATCCTTACTCTAGATTCACATCCCAGCTGTTAAAATTCATGCCACAATAAATAAAAATCACAAGACTTTACATAGTAGCTACTTATAGATACACAACAGTATCTAATACCTGCCATGTCATGCAAAACAATATTGATAAAAGTACATCCAATTTTAATCAATATATTTAACCCCAACCTAAAAATACATTGTTAATCACAAGCAAATACAAGGTATCTACAATACAAAAATAAAAATATGTAAAAATGACCTAGCCATAACATAACCATCTATAGCAACTACAAGTTTATCAACATTTTTAGTTACATGTATGCTGGAACAAATATGAAAAAAAACAGCAAAAAAAAACAAACAAACATACCTTTACACAACCAAGGCATTTTATAGAAATACACATAACCTGGAAAATAAAGCAAAACAATTTGATCAGAAGTTGCTTTATAAAAGGTAATAAAATTTCTCAATAAAGCATTTAATACCTTATAAAGGTTTCTTAAAATAAATTAGGAGAACATAACTAAAGTGCTGTCATAATTTTGACAAAGATACTCAAACAAATGTTTCAAAAATGGCTCATCTATAATGCCATATGTATTACTCTTAGGAATTGTGACTTGCCTCAAAAATTATGGTACCAATAAATTTTAGTAAAAGCAATAATGTTTAAAAAAATCCTTTTAAACCATTTACTTTTTCGACTTTTAATTGTCAAATTGTTGCATATGAAATGCACATATTTAAAGGAAAATGTGAAACTAGTACATCTTTTTGTTGTTTAATTTATTTAATCAAAATAGGTTCTTATTTTTCTACCAATGAGTTTCAAGTTTATAAATGCCACCTTTAAAGAACTGGATGTCCTTTGATGTGATGAAATCTTTGAAGGCAGTTTCAACATACTTTTGGTTTGCAAAGTTTATCCTTTAAAAAATGTCCAAATGTTTAAAAAAATAAGTGATAATCTCTCAGGAAATGACCTGGTGAATATAGTAAATGAGTTAAAATTTCATTCTGAAGTTTATTTAGCTTTTCAACAGTAATGCATGAGACATGAAGTTGAGCATTGTTATGAAGCAGTATGGGAACACTAAAATTCACAATTGCTGGATATTTTCATGGCAACTACTGATGCATAATTTCCGGTTCACAACAATATTTCTCTGCTGTGATTGTTTCTTTTGGGTTTAAAAAATGAATAATGGAGCACTCTTGATGATGACCTGACCACTAAACAATGGCCATATGCTTCTTAGGGTGAAGAGCTGGTTTTGATTCTTCTTCATAGCCAAGCCACCATCCAAATTGTTGTTGATTATCATAAAGAATCCATTTTTAATCATGGGTGACAATTCTATGCAGAAACAAGTTATTTTTTGTTGAGCAAGGAGTGAGGAACAAATTTCAACTTATCTCATTTGATGGCTTTTCAATCAATTCGTGAGGTACCCATTTATCAAGCTTTTTCACCTTATCAATTGCTTTGTGATGTTGGGAAGCTGTCGAATATTTAACATTAAGGTTGTCTACAAGTTCTCTCATGGTTTGGCAGGTGTTTGATTCAACTAAAGCTTTCAATTCTTCCTCATTATTGGATGTATAAGGGCACCTCATTTTCAAGGCTTGTCTTATCAGAACAAAATCTCTTAAACCAACGCTGTGTTGTACACTCATTAACTGTGCCATCACCAAAAGCATGGTTGATATTATGAGCTGCTGTCACCACATTATGACCAAGCTTGAGCTCATGCAAGAAAATGACATAAATATCAATTTTTTACACAGTGACAAAAGTAAAGATATCACACTGAACATCCAAACTAGGCATTCATAGTTTTTGATATATACTAGTTTTAAGAAAGAGAATATCAGTTATGTACTTAAGAAATGTAACAATTTTGCTGTTTTATAATCCATGGAAAGAACTACAAATGAATTAAGTTGTTGTTGGCCTGTTTATGTTCAATATTATTTCTTAATTTTTAATTTACTAAAGCTTCTTTCTGCCAAAGCAATTTCAACAGAAAACTTAGAGAATATTCTCAATAAAATGTCGATATTGGGAAAAACCCTCTGGTATCCCTTTCAACAAGATACTGTAGTATTTTCACTTGGTACATATCTTAACATCCACCATTTCAACTTGAGATTCATCAATATTATGTTGGTTTTATTATGTATATCAAAATTGCACTTAAAAATTGTTTTCAGTTCCAGAAATTTTACACAACTCTGAGTAGCAGTAAAAAAAATAATAGCACAACACTCAAATTTTACTTCAAGAATTACACAAATAACATTTATACATTTTGCAAAAAGATATAAGTTGTAGTTTCAATTAATTTCTAATAAATAAATTCATGAAAGGTGAGTCATATACTTACCCAAAGCAAAAGGAAAATAGTATTTAAATAGGGTTGTTATATACATGATCAATTCCATATCCTGTTTGAGAAAAAGAATAAAAAATCAATTTCCAAACACAAATCACCATTCAAGAGTAAAAATATCTGGTTAAGATAAATCACAATATTAAAATAAGATGGAAAAAAAATACCAAAAATAAAATGAAAATTATGGACATTTAAATACACATTTCAACTAACCATGCAAACCAAATGAGAATATGTCATAATCCAATAATATTCAAAAAAGAAATACAAAGCAATCTTAGGAAAAGCAAATAAAACCTTCTTCAGCTGTTAGAATGCCAACAACAAAAACTAAAAAAAAATAATGTGTCATATGGCAATAATATTCAAAGATAGAAAAACTGAGCAAGCTGACAATTTTAGAAGAACCAATAAAACTGATACTGCTAGTACAATGTTTACTTCAATTCCTTTACTGGTCCAGTAACTGTGAAAGTGTTCTTAGTTCTAATGACATTTCATTTTCTCAAAGTGTACTAAGAAAATAAGTGTACTCATAAGTTTTACAAATTTATTTTGCTTCTTTATCTCTTTGGAGTTGGTGGATCTTAAATATTCCTTTGCAAAGCAAGGAGTAGATATTTGTTTTTAGTATTCATACGTTTAAAGCAAACTAAATTTTATATTCTAAAAAGGGGTGTAAACATGTAACTGATTTCAATATGTGGATTAAACTGTGCCTCAAATGGAATTAAATGTCTTCACATAGTGACACACTGTCTTGTGCAGAATCACTACAATGTTTTTTTAAAAATATCAAACTATAGCATGTTATGAATGTTTACATTGTTTGGCATTTCGTGAAATTTAGTTAAAATAAAATAAGTGTTAAATTAGTAGTTTCTAAAACTTTTTAATTCATCTTACTTCTCTGTGCAACCAAACCATTAAATATGACAACTTCATCATAACTAGTAGAAGCTGAGGATAAACAGCAACCAAATAATTTGTGAGAGCTTGTTGAATGTTTATCTGAAGCCAATATTAAACTACCGCCATTTACTTTACAAGCTCTTATGAACAATGCAACTTTGCTACATTTCTCTTTTTCGAATAACATTGCCTGCTCATAAAGCATTCTCCTATTTTCATAATTACTTACTGAACATAACTCTGAAGCTTGCTTTGTGTACTGTGGAAGTTAGAGACTTGAGATATCTGTGAATTCTATAATAGTGGGATAAGGTCAAGAAGTTTGGATATAAGAGGGATAAGGTATGATTTTGAGGTATAATCCCTCACCATTAATAACCTAAGATGCTTTAGATATTTGGATAGCATGTGACACCCCATGACAATTAATTATCTAGTAATATAAAGTAAACTAACTGGATATTTATTTATTTGTTAACTTTCATTTTCACAATTTTCACAACAAAAACTATTTATATACACATAAGAATCTCAACTCTTTCCTCATAATTTAAGTTTTAAAATATTTTCACATAAAATTTACCAACAGAAGAAGCAGATGTATACAAATTTTGAAAGATAAATTCAGTTACAAGTTACACAAATATCCTACAATGCAGTAAGAATCTAATTTTCTGAGTGTCTTACAAAACCCTAAGTTCTGTTTCATTTAATAACAAAGAAAAAAACTAAAAAAAATAATAGAAGCATGATAATATCAATGTTAGTATCATTAGCAAAGGCTCACCCTTTCAAAGCACTCAGGTTATAGGGTCTAGTAATTTTGTATATGTTGTTCTAACATCATGAATTAATATTAGAATTCAAGTAGTACTTTACACGGAATTTTTTCTCATTAATTTCATGCTACAGAGGTCAGTAGAAAATGAAAGGATGGATATTTAAATTCTGTCTGGAGAGAGCATTATTTGTACAAAAACGATTTCTCATATAAAAAACAAAAGATGATATTAAGTCAACTTAGCATATTTGGTCACTCAGATTATAAGAAAATTTCCTGTAATTATTATTATGTTTCAAAATCCTCATTCTAGTTTTATTTCTGAAAAAAAAAATTCAATTCTGAAATTTTATTCAGATTTTAATTTTATTCCTTATATATATAGTGCATAAAATTAGTTTAATTTCATCTCAGATATCTTTAGTATCATAAATGTCACTCTGAATTACTATTTTACTACAGCACTCACATTAACCTATTTTTTAATTTCTTTATAATCTTTAGAAAAATGTAGATCAGCAGCTGGTATCAGACTTATCTTGCTTTATTGCACAATTAAAGTTCGACATGTTGGAGAACTTTTCATCTGGGCCTTTCCGGATATTTGATAGCCTTATCCAAAACCTTTCATTTTTAAGTACAGAAGTTTTACTTCTCCTGTTCTAATTTTTTGTTAAAAACTAATCTGAGTGCCCAAACATATGGAACTGGCATTATGGTAAATAAGGAGGGAGTTCTAGCATATTGTTCTTTACTATGACCTTCCAACCCTAACATCTAGTATCACTCAACAATCAAGGGTGGAGGCTCATTCTCAGTTGAGACTGTCAGTGACCTTATTTGTTGTGAGATGCTGCCTCAAACTCTTTTTATTTCTATATATTTAGTTCATTGATGTTTTTTCAGGTGGCTCTGAGGCTGCATTCACTCCCATACTTTTTGGCCATCAAGTATGGTGCAAATTGAAAAGCAACTGAGGAAAGACCCAAAACAAAACACATTCAATGAATGAGAGAATAGACCTGATTTGCCATCATACCGGAAATACTAATCCAGGAATCCATACTATATATTGGCTTATCAAATGAGAATTGTTTTTTTAAAGGAAAATCAACTAGGCAACATGAATAACTCTCAAAATATCTCCAGTGATCATTCCACAAAGAAATACATTAGTTAATGCTTTGTCAAGAAAAGGTGAAAACATTGTCTGAAAAAGGTGCTTATTTACAGTAGCAGGACAGAAAACATATGATGTCGGTGGAAAGTGTCACAAGACAGATATCTCCAAGAGCAGTTAAGTGGGGTATAACAGACTGATACAAGCAAGAAAAAATCAGACCAATGCTCAGACAGACACAAGAGGAAATTGGTAGTTGAGTAACAACTGTAGTGTAAGAGGAGGTAAGTATGCTTTGAAATAACGTTTTTTTGTAATAATCTTCTTTGTATATACTTTTTTTTTTTACTGAAACAGAAACCCCTATGAATAAAATATAAACATCAGCCATTATGTTTCTATTTGAACCATTGACCTGGGAATTTATAACAAACATTTACATTTTTCTATGTACTCATTTCTTTGGAATTAAAAAAATTTCAATTACACAACATGTTTCTGTACTTAATAGACTATGAAAACCACACCATGTTTGAACGATTAGAACTTGTACAATCCATCAAGAGGGAAATTCTCCCTCCATTGGTTTCTCGATCCAACTTTTCTATCCAGCCAGCTATAAACTTCTTTTGTTCCAGCAGGGTGGAAGAATTTTTCTTGTGATGTTTAACCTTCATTACCACTGGAAAGGAAAAAAAAAACAATTATTTTAAACATTTACAAAACACTGCTCCTATCCTGAAGAATGTTTGTTGAAACATATCTTCTGATAACTATTCTTCATTACAGCATGGAGAAGGTTGCACTTTGATACCAATAGTTTTATATATCCAGAAAATGCTTAAATGTTGGTTAAATAACAATTTTGGTAACTCCTACTGAATCTGATAATGAGTTACTTCACTATGAATAAGGTTTTTATAAAAAGAGTAATTATACCTCAAATAATGCTGAAAATAACAAAAAAGTACTGTAAGAAATGAAAAACTTAAAATAGTCTTACTGATTTTCCATAACCATGTAATTTAAAAGTTCAGTATATTCCAAAATACTTCTTTACGTACAGTCTAAAAGTAAGTAAACAAACGTAAAATAATCTCCATGACATCATGTGAAAATTGCATACTACTTTCCACAGTAAATAAGGTAGCATCATTAAACAAATTTACTTAAAGCCTGGGTTCCCCCTTAAAACCAACAAAGTGGATTCTACATGCTTTGAAGAGATGTGAGAAGAATAGGTCACTACTGTTGCAAGACAGATGCAAATGTGTTCCAACACCATTAGAAGCTATCTTTGTATCACAGACCACAATGGTGTAGCTAGACAGAAGCCACTCTTTATTACAGGCAATATCATATGTTGCTATAAACCCTACTGCTTTTTGATACACTGTAATATTTTTCCTATGAGTCCAGATTTTCAAAATTCTTGTGTGACTACATATCTGGTATTTGGTCTGGTAAAATTTAATTTTATGGCAGGCGAAATATTTCTAAGATAGCTAACACTTCACATTTTGGAAAAAAAAATCAATAAATGTGTTCTTGATGAATGGCAAAAAACAGTGCCATGTAAAGTAAAATCTACATACAAAGTCATTAAATCTAAACGTTTTTGTTTTTCTAAAGCAAACATAAAACATTGCAACAAGAGCTGCCAAGGTCAATGATGTGTAAAAACTTAAAAATCTTACATTACAAAAATTAATCAGTATTTATTTTTTAAAAACATGGATTCTTATCTGATTAAATGGCATTATTAAGTTTTCACTAGGTGCATTAATTTCCATTTCTAGATCTATACGTTTGTTTAGAGTTTTAATTATATAAAATACGATTGTTTCAAATCTACTTTCTCAAACTAAGCCTAAATTTTGTTCTTTATTCTTAGTGTGAAATTTCACAAAAAAATGTTTTTGTTCAATTCTGGTGTGTGATTCTCAATGTGGAAATTGTACTCACATATTCTACACCCTGCTTTATCGCAGCTAAATGGAACCGTAGCCCCAATCGTCCCAGCAATAAAAGGCTCAGCGAGCAAATTTTCCTTTCCTAGATCTAGAGTATAAAATGTCATAAAAATGTTCACTATTCCATCCAAATTAAATCAGTAATTATTGTTTGGTTAAATTTGCAATTATAACAAGAAACACTATATTTAAACATTTTAAAAGAACAAAAAGTGAATCAAGCCATCTCGACAGCAACAAAAAGGAATACTGACACAAGACAATTAATACATCTATCAAAGATTACAATGAAGAATATAACTATATATATAAATTATTATTTTAATCATTGCATTAATATTTTACATATAAAAACTTATTCATCAGAACTTTCAAAGAAACAATTAATAGCATACACCAAGTTATTAATAAAATCATTGCACAACTCTTTCACATGAGGTGAGAAATTAATTCTAAGAAAATTATCTTGAATAAGATTTTAAAAGTTGAAATACAGGAGTCACATATACAAATCATTTTTTGTAACTCACCTTATCTTTTAGAAAGTAAACATGTTCAACTTTTAATCTCCCTCTTGCTTGAACAAATATAATTAAAAAAATATTTTAATCTTCCAACACTTTGTAAGTTATATTCTATTTTAAATAAAGAATCTTTCAGAATAAAGTACACCCTACTACTGAACAAAATTTTAATGAATGCGCCCATAATTAATAAAAACAGCACAAACGAAGCAATCTATCAAGTCAGTAAGAAGGCCATTATTAGTTTGTAAAGTAACATGATTATTCATTAAGAATCATGCATTCTCTTTAACCTTGTTTTATCCTTGACTTTAAGTATTGCTGAAAAAAATCCTTACTGTGTTGACTTCTTTTAATTATTCAAATAACTGTTTCAAACCTTACTTTTCTGGAAACCAGTCACACTATTAAAAGGAAATTATTCATTCCCTTAGCTCTTTTGACAGCTTGAATCAAATCACCTCTTACCTTCCTAGATGCACATATCAGAGAATACAAGTGCTTTATTCTAATATCATTGCCAATGATTTTAAACCAGAAACCATTCTTATAAATAGCCCTTTTCAAAACACTTTTTTCTAAATCAATATTTTTCAACAGTACCTATAAATTAAAATAGTATCAAGAAGGTATCTGAATTATTGACAAACACAAATAAAGACTAGATACTGGAATTTGTAGTATACTTGCCACATTTTTAATTTGAATTCATATATGAATACATGAACGTATACAATTTTAGGTATGACATTCAGCTGGACAGTGGTAGCAACATTTTGGACTCCAGTATTTGGAGTCCTAATATCATATTTATGTGCAAATATATAGGTTTTTAGTGAGCAATATGTGATTCAAGTATTAATGCTATACATGTTTTGAAAATACTTCTCCTTCCCCCAATTCTTTCATATGGGATTAGAGTATCATGTGATCTTCCTCAATTTAAATCTATCATTCACCACACCTTAATTCATGTTAACATACATTTCCACCTGAAAAGTTCAGTACTGAAATTTTTAAACTGTTTTGAACTTGTTTAAAACAAACAAGTGTTATTATTTATAGAAAGAGTAATTTATTGGAACCTTTCTTTGAGGGCTTTATTGGCTTTTTACTTCACATACACATAAACTATGCTACTATCAGATCAAAGTAATACCAAATGCTAACAATGAACAAACACAGTATAAGAAAACAAAATTTGAGATAAAATGTGAAACAAAGTCAAGTTCTTAACTACTGTTTTGTTTGGATAACCAGATGCTGTTTCTTTCCTCTCTAGATTTTTGTCATTTCATTTCTTTGGGAATAAAACTTTATCCAAGTTATCTGCTCCAAGGAAACTTTAAACCTAGTTTTCAGTTGTAAATAATTGTATTCAAAAATAAAACGTGTTTACTTTGTTCTGTGGTAGCAGACAAGCAATGTATACTTCTTGGAAAATCTTTGTGTAAAAATTCTAATTAGATAGTAGACTATATTATGCAGGACAAACTTCCAACCCATTAAACACCATAGACCACAATAAAACAAATTTTTGAATGAAATTGCTCATTTCCATGCACATGTTTTCACTGATGTTGAAATTATTATTTTACACAATGTCAATGACTTATAAATTAATTGGAAAAGAGAATTACTTGTGTTACAATATACAAGACACCATTCCTGAGGTTTTAGCCAAGACTTCCAAAATAATGTTGTTACTCACCCTGAAATACCTAACTGCATCCACATTCTTTACATATGCATAAAAGATCAAGGGGCAAATATCACAATAATTGTAAATGAGTTGTTTCCAATGAATTTTATAAGACCCAAGACAAATCTTTCTATTTTTCAATAGTGTTACTTACTTTTACTTCAATACTGCTTTTAATTTAAATATTGCAATGATTAAAGCCTTATCTATGGAGGTACTATTTTTTTATTTTAAAAACACATATACAAAAGACTTAATTACAAACCTTATCAAATTAAGATTTGGTTTTAAATCATTCTATTCTTGTGGTTTCACGATGCACAGAAAAAAAGGAAAAAATGCTTCATTGTAACTGATTTCAAACATAAAACACTAAGTGATCTGTCTACACTTTCTCATGCAAAAAATTGGTTTTTGATACCTGCAGTAAGCACAGCAGAGATGGTTTAACAACAAACAAACAAAAATAGCTTACTATTCTTAATTCAGAATATTCCTAATCATTATTTTCAGGTTAAAAACCTTTACCCAAGTCTAAGTTGTAAATACAAAGTGCCAATCAATCCTTGAATTTTCAATTATAAGACATCGGTCAACATTTTAAATCTCACTGATACTTTTTGCCATCAAGTCACATAGGTGACCTTAAACTTTTAAAAGATAATGAATGTAAAAAAATTCCGGAAGAAAATCTCAACATTTAGATTTCCTAGGAATAAAAACAAAATTACTATTCTCAGGTCACTAGAATGAAATATATAGATAAATATATTTCAAAAATACAAAAGTTGTTTTTATAAATGAAAAGGTCTTCTCATGTTAACTGAAAATAAACTCAATGCGTGAAATATTTATATCTATAAACTTAACCTTTTATATCATATTTTTAAAGATTAATTTCACTAGTTCAAGAAATATTTATAATAACCCTATGTATGTAAAGGTGGATGTAACTCTGCATTCAACACTAAAATGTTCTATGCTCTACCTTAAAAGAACAAAAGTTTAACATGAGATATGCTAAAAGAAAAATCAATAATAATTATGTTTTTAAATAATTTATGTATTAATACTAAAAAAATTGAAAGTTTCCCTCCAATCATCATGATTGGAATCTACCTTTTTGTATGCTACCCATCAATGGCATAAAACCATTAAATTCAGATTCATTCCCAACTCAGTAATATTTATTGTTTCACCACTTGGTTTATAACTTAATTTGATCTTATACATAACATTAAAATCAGTACTGATAATTCTTCAACTAATGTTATTGAATTATTAACAATAACAACAAGATACTTGTTAATGATTTTTAACTTATTTCTTTTGCTGTTACTACTCTTTTCAATGGAAAATCCTTTACAACAACTCTTTATCGTTTCATTCAGTAAGATATCTCATTTACTTACAGGAATTTTTACTTAACCACTTATGACAAAACAAAACTTCAAATTCCATGTGTTTGCTTTTACTTCTGTCAATAGTGTCATTCCACATAACTTAATTGTAAGTGTTATTTTGCAAATGCAAATTTTATGTTAGTCTTTAACAAAGCTAAATGACTTTTACCCCAAGTTAAATTAACTGGAAAGCTAAAATTTAATGGTTAAAGCTTTCGTACTATAATAAAAACCCATGGATTATAGTTAAATAAAAAGAACATTTTACTAAATAAGTATGTTTCCAATTTTATATATTACAAAAAAAATATTTTTCACCTACAAAGGCTTCTCACTCCTGAACTTGCCAACCTTCTGTCATCTTAAACAATAACAGTCAGGTTTGGACATGTTACAAAGTAATTCTGTCTTCCAACCTAGTGTCATTTTCAGTTTTTATATTCAAATAAGAACATGTAATCTTACTTTTTCTTATATTAGTTTAACATAAGTTATTTATTTTACTTTCTAATGTAAGTAAATCCAGACAAGAAAGACCAGCTTCTTGGTGACTTCAGAATACTTCAGTCTGCCAACATGTGCTAAAGCTTTTCTACAATTTACAGTATCTTACCTAATTTTTCTTATTATATTTAGTTATATGGTTTCATTTTCTTTGATACATTTTTTTAAATTTTGTATTTAAGGAAAGATAGGCTGTAAACATAACTGTAATTATTCAGTTTATTTACTTTTTTGTACCTTGTATTCTGTTTCTCTGTTATATGTATACCAAAATCTTCATGTTTACATGTGGTTTATTTATTCTTTTTTCATTATTTTGTTAATAGAAAAATACCTTAGAGTAACTGAATACAGATTGTGTAGTGTATGAGTTATTATTTACTCCACTTAGTAATTTAATATTTCATGATTATTTAGTTTTAAAGACTTTTAAAGTTAATTATTTTAAAGGCAGATGTTATAACAAATTTTGTTATGCAATCTGGTAAGAGTCATAGGTTGTGTGTGTAGTTTAACTGTTGTAGTATTGTTGATGTTAGTTTTCTCAAAACCTCCAACATTTTCTCTCTGTGTGAGTAGCTACATCAGTGTCTCCTTGTCTGTTGAAAGCTCAAGACCTCAGGCAATTTATAGAACAGGTGATAAAGTGAGCACGTGTTAAGAAAATGTCTGTCAGAAAAAAAAGCTACTTAGTGAAAGAATATATGAAGTTATTCAGTGTGTTAGTGAGAAGTCTTAATGGGTGATTCATATAGTGTGCTTTGCTGCTGTGTTATTAGAACGGAGATAGAAAAATATTTTTTCTTGGAGGTTTGACTTTGTAAGGAATTTTTGTAGAAACATTTGACTTGTCTCGAATATATTATTTAAAACCAAGTGGACTGTATGCTGTCCGTTTGTTGTTCAAATTTATTGCCAACAAGTTACAGGCACCTACAGTAAAAAATACCACCCCACATAGAGAATCCTTCACATACAGTTAATGTGAAGTTCAGGACATTATTGGTCCTTATACCTCAACCTGGTGCTCCAATAATTTCATATCTGTTTACTTGTTCTTAAACAGCATATTCTAACCCACAGGCAAATAACTGAAGAGACAGACTATCTTCAGTTGTTTTTGGATGTTAGTACACAGTTATACACCACTCAAGACTTGAAAGGTATGATGACAATTTAAGTACTATACATTTTATTTTGTGCACGTTTGGATTACATTTTAAGATATGATATTTTCATTTCATTCTTTTGTGAATGTTGTAAACTTCTGCTCCTTAACACATGGTGAGCTTAAGTTCTTATCCTGCATGTTTATTATTAACATATATGTTTTGTGTGCGTTTGTGCATCTATTTAATATTCATAACTTACACCTTAGCAGTGTACAATAACACCAAGTTATCTAGTGATTCTCCTCTCTTTCATTGTATGTGATTCCAATTATTCATGTTCTTACAGTTTCCAACCAACTCATGTTGATTTTGAAGTCAACTTTTTCAACCATTGGAAATGTATTGCTAATAGATACTCACACAGGTTTTCCAATTCAGTTCTGTTCCTTATATGTGACCTTTTTCACTCATCACTGGCCTTGAAATTTCCACCTAATCTCACATGTTTCCATGTAAAATTGTTGTGTTGTTGCATTTACTTAATAAATGTAAATATTTCTCATCTTGTTCATTTGCACTATATAAACTAACACTTTGACATTTCAAAGGTGAGGTCTAAACCATATTATACATTCTTTTTTTATTTATTTGAGTTCCTTTCAGTAGTTTTTGACCTTTTATAAATCAGTAAATCATCTATGACTTCTTTCCCTTCAATTAAGTCTTCTATTCACAAACCATAATAGTTTAAAAATAGTTTTTAGTCATCTATTGGTAACTATACATAACTCCTTTTCCTTCTTTACAATACTTATGCTTCCTTAAAAATTTACTACATTTCTTTGGAATTTCCATACCTCAAGTACATATCTTCATATTTTTTAAATATTGAAACACATTTTCTACAATATCATATACTTGTTAAAATTCTTACTATCCTTTTGAATTAAAGATGTTTTTAACAAATAGGGTTTCAAAGCATTTAAGTATTGCCAGCAAATTTAGAAATATGATGGCTGAAATAAATATTCAAACTATAGTTACACACTACAAAAAACAACGAAACCACTGGAATATAACCATGAGGAAATATTATCACTATTTTACCAATCATTGTCATTACCTTGGACTTTTTTCTACAAAGGGTATCTTCTATAATGTTTACCTTATCTATTCTATTAGTCTCAAATCATAGACCTTATCAAAGTCCTTCTGAGAGTTAAAATCTGCTTTCCACCGAAAAACAACATCAGAACTCCCATCAAAACTTAATAAATTGGTAAATAGAGGAAAAAAAAAGTTTTCCAAATGATTCTGAGTGTTGTTATTTGTAAAGAGAATCTTCTGTACAACAGATGAGAATTCTTAAAACTTTAAATCTTTGGAAACTTATTATAATCAAATACACATACTAGACTTAACCACTTTATTAGAAACAATATCTAATCACGAATTTGACCATTACTTATTCAACTAAGACCCATGATATGACAGAAGATAATTCAAAAGGAGTTCTGAGGGTTTCCCCTTTTTAATAATTAATATAATAACAATTCATGGGACCAGATAGTCATAGCTTAGTGATTATGAATGTGTTTCAAGTTCATCCCACAGATGCTCAATAGAAATAAGATTTAGGAATATATGTCAAGTCTCCACAATGTTGTTTAAACCACACATGTACAAATTAGGCAAAATGAATAAAACCACTGCCAACTTAGAAGAAGCTCTCCTCATTTCTGAATGCCTTTGTCACAAATGATGTTAACATAAGCTGTAGCATTCATTCTTCCTTTTAGAAACAAAAAATATGCCGGGAAAATATGTTATAAACCATAACCATCAGAAGCCTTGACAGCTAAGATCACGCAAGGGAAGAGGGTAAATTATTCTAATTTTCTTTAACCTGTGCCAGAGTTAATCTTATCTTGCACTGAATATAAAGTTCTGATAGGCATTTACCACCACTCACCCAAAACCATCTCAATTTTTCTATGCTCTCCAACTACTATTAAAACAATTTTATATAGTGCATTTGTCTTCTTAGCCACCACTTTTGCACCATTTCAGAACATATGCTGTGTGACTACCTTACAACAATTTTACTGTGTCATCGATGTTATTGCAGCTAACTTCCTCTACTATTCTAGAACTATCCTCACTTTTGAGAATAGGCAAGTACAAAACAATGGCACATCAGTGGGAAGAAATGATGCAATATGAGGTAAGTACCTATTGAAAATACATTTTTAGTGTAAGAAAACATCAACTTCTGAAAGAATCTTACCTCATCTCACCATACGTTATAGTCCTACAGTGCAAATATAAAAGGGATGGTGAAGGTGCAGCAATATTCATAGAAAGTTACCACACTAAAAGAATATGAAAGGAAAGCACACTTCTGGAATAGGTATTCTCTTTGACCAGTAATCAACACAGTAACACAAAACAGGTGGAACTGAATAGGGAGGAATCAAAACATTCAGTAAACAGACATGCAGCAATGAATCAGGGAAGATGTGTTGTATAACTATGATTCAGAACAGTAAGTCATAGACAAACATTGAAAGTCTGGTGTGTAACCAATAACAAGCCCCAATAAGCATGTGCCAAAGTTTGTGCCCTAGTTTACAATGGAGTAAATCAAGTGATGTTCAACCAGTGGAAATGCCTGGCACAAGATACCGTGATCAAAAAGAGTAGACCACCAATATCCAGGGAAAGCTCCTTGGATATGTAGCATTATGAAAATAAAATTACAGGTATGAGTGTTGTTGTGAAAGTTTTCATAACCAGCCCAATCGTCAAAATGTAGCAAGTAGTGTAACAGAGACACAGTATGATGTCAGAGAAAAATGAAATAACTATACATAGTTAGGGTTGAAGAACCATCAGTTATATAAGAAAAGGCCACGTGCAGTCCATCTGGGCAAAAAACTCCAACGGAAGCAACTTGCATAAGATTGTGAGATCAACAACTGTGGTCCATCTGGACAAAAAAAAACAGCCTTGGATACATAAGATTAGACCAAATGTAGTCTGCTTCAGCAAAGACATCCAGGGAAGCCTCTTGTATAACATACAAATACCAATGAGTGTAGTCTGCCAGAGGTAAAAAATTTAGGGGAAGCACACTGGATACTGAATATTATTGTATGATTCATTGTCCAGTATCATAACAGTTATAGCAACTATAGCCTTCTTCACACCGTGTGGGTACCAATGGGCAAGAAAGTTTTATTTTTCAAAACCCACTGAAGAGGAAACCTTCACAGTCCACCACTTCAGAAATTGGGAATTGGAAAAGGTAAGAATTCACATGGTTTATTAGAAAAAAAAGGGAAAAATACATGCTGGAGAGTGTGAAGGAATGACACACCAGACAGTGCAACTGGTGCCTGTGATTCTGTATTCTCTGTGGGAAGAACATGGTTGGGTCAAGATAAGCAATCGGCCATCAGGTACATGACACTGTGAATATGACACTCCAAGATTGCAATGTAGTGATCATGAGGCAGGTGAAGAAGATCCACAGTCTGAAAACAAACAGATTTGGATTTGGTTCCCTACCTCATTGCTTAGTGATATAGCCAACAACAGTTGGATAGATGGAATGAGTCATGGCCAACCATTCAATCCCTCAGGAGTGGAAAGAAATAGTGCAAAGCCCAACTAACTGCTAAAAGTTCCAGGATAATAAAAACAGAAGGCAGATTTCTCCATGGATCATCAACCTTAAATCTCTTGGGAATCAAAGAAAGCTCAGAAAGGAAGAATTAGTAAATAGATGAGACCCTGAACAAGGTGGAGGAATAGGAACACCCACTGCAATCAGTTTCCTGTTGAGTCACCAAGCAACTACCCTGTTCCTTGGGATGATCCAAGGATTCATGGAAGAAGTTCCATTGGTTGAGGAGCATTTACTGAAGGAAATGCATGTGAGCTTGGCCCAAGGGAATGAGAGCTTCCAAACAGGCCTAAATTCCCTAAAGAGATAGGACCCTCATGCAATGAGAAAAGAAGAAGGTAGGGCCATTGGGACTGCCTGCTCCATATCATTGAGACAAAGTAGAGAACGGTAATCCCGACAAGGATGGGAATAGAAGAAAACCCCCCCATGAAATAAGGGACTGAGTGAAGTTAAAAATAGACCTCTCAAACTGAATCAGAAAACCCCACCAAATACGTTTCCTGAAGAAGAAAGAAGGTGTGCCTGACCAACTAGGAATAGGAAAATATAAACAGGAGCCAATGCCCATAAAAAGGAATGTATAAAGACCCAACGAGTAAAAATTATGGGCAACAGATCATTCCACTCAATTAAACACAAGGAGTCGAAAAAAGACCAAAGGGCTGCACCTCAAACTTTAAGATATAACTCATGTAAACAAACTGAAAAAAAAAGTGACAATGGAGCAATAAGAATATGAAATCAAACATCCATAATGATCTGGGTAAAAAAAAAATGAAAGTAAGAGGTTGGACTATTGTGAAGTGAGGAGGCTCCAGAAAAGTTCAACTAAGATACATTTATGACAGGTCTCAACGCTCCCATCTTTTGAAGGACAACAATTAAGTGGAGATAAATCCCAGGTGAGTGGGTACCAACTGTTCAACAGTCCCTATGTGTTGTAGGTCTTGAACAGGCTAGGCAAGATGACTGAAAGAGGTACAAAGTTTATCACTATGAAGGAACCAATAAAATTTAGAAATGTGTAGTGTCCAAATCACATAAAAATAATGAACCTGTAAAACTAAGAAATTTACCCTAAAACAAAAAACTATACTTGAATACAAAACCACTAATAGAACTTAGAATATTAACGACATAAATTTCGAACTTATATATCCACTCAAAGAATCAATAAAACAAAGGATGTCAAAGTAAGAGCTACCCTGAAGAAGAAGAGAACGTAAAGGAAACCAGTTAACAGTAACAAAATTTACTCAAATATAATACCCAATTAGATGTAACTAATAGTAAAAAATAAATAAAAAATTTACAAACTTATATAAATAGTAAAAGGAAGAATAAATGAACTCACACAGTATCTTGTATAATCCATATATATACATACACACACACACACCAAAAATTAAACAAATAATAATAACAGTCCAACTCAAAATGCAAACTTAAACTAAAAGTAAACTTAGATGGTAAAAGAATTTTTAAAATCTAGCATACCAGATACTGAGCACAGAACACAAGAAAGACCAAATTTATAACACAAGGAAATTAAATTGACATGCACAAGTTAAGAAAAGTTCAATAAATATGAGTATAACTATTGGGAGTGAGAAATACACACTAAAAAATCCAACACAGATCTACTAGGAAAAGTACAATATCTAACCCACAAGATTAAATGGAGATAGAATAATGGATGGAAAGTGCAGTAAAAATAAATTTCCTCTTAGTACTGACATCCTTCCCTACAAAGCTCATAATGCAGAAGGAAGAAATCACTGGCTGAATATAACATACAACATCTCCATGGACTGAATTCTGTGCTTTCCCAACAGATATCACTGACCCTGAGATCTGAGAATTCAAGTCAGAACCACTGCCAACTTTTGCAAGACTTTCATCATCTGCCATATCAAATTTCAAATTCATATGAACAAATTGGAATTTGGAAAACAAATATTCACAAAATAAACAAGCAGAAAGAATGGTAATCAAACACAAAACGAAAAAATGAAGTTGAAACTGTATAAATTTGTAATCAAGCATAATCAAAGCTTTGTAATCACATGGAGAGAAAGTTGTTCAAACACACATCCATAAACTACAGGATGTTCGGAAAGTCACTGTGCAGTTTAGTTTGTTAATAAATATATAAGTGCACAGCGACTTTTCGAACACCCTGTAGAATGCCCACTGAGAAAGTGAGGATCATTCTAGAATAGTAGAGGGCTCTTGCTGAACTTGTATAGATGGTGCAATATGATTTGTGAAGGGTAGTCATGTAATCAGTATCTTCTGAAATAACACAAAACTAATATGGTATAAAGACTGATGCAATGTTCCAAAAGTTTTGTAGCAATGCTTCAAGGGCAGACCAGGATCAAGATGGCTTTTGATAAGAGGAGGTAGGACTATTTTATAAAAATGAATAAAGCTTCATTAACAGGACTCCATCACAGATTCTGTGACACTATTGTCTGTTAAACTGGCAACAAATGTGCTTATAATAGTTATGTTTGGTGCTATAAGAATCAAAAGACACACATCACGTGAACAAGTTAATTTGCATCTTCAGCTCAGATCAAAGTCTGAATGGTTATAGTTTCTAATAAGCTGGTCAAACCCTGCATAAGTAATAGTTTAAGTTTGGAAGACTCATCAAATTCAATAGCTTAAGAATAATATCTTCTTATTAGACGAATATAATTATTAGTAGTGTGAAGTTCAATGTACAAAATGTGTTTTCACATCTCTCTGACACACAAATAAAAGTTCAGTTACAAAACAATATATTTCCAGCTTTACCATTTATCCCCATCTCCTTCCTCCATTTCAATGTATCTCTTATCATGTTTAGGCTATCTTCAATGTCTTCTTTTTGATGTTTGATAAACCTGGCACAATACCAATTGTCTTGTTTCAGCCTATCAACATCTCGTTGATCGTAATTATCTGAAATAAAGAACAGAAAAACCATATTTTCAATTGATATCATTCAAGGTCATTTTGTAAATGTAAATCCCATACAAGTCCCACGTGTGAAGATGAATAAATGATATCCCATTGTGAAAACTGACAACTGACAAAAGATATCCAAAGTGGGATTTGCAACAACATCAATTGAAGTAGTTTTGAAATGGAAACAAATGTAATGAAAAACCAAAGCATGAATCCCACAGTGGTAAAAGTAACAAACCACAGAGACACAACCACTGTAAAAAGCACATGATTACCATAGGCCCAAAAAAGAAAGTCCAGTGTGAGAAAGCACAAGTCCCAAAATGGGAACCTCCCTGACAGTTGAATAAAGTAATAACCATAGAGTTGTCTATGTCAACTGGCAGACGATGACAGGACAACTGTGTCAGAAAAAGAGGGTAAGCCCAATAAGCTACAGTTATCTCTATGATGCTGATAAACAAAAATGCCTAATCAGATTTCAGAGAGAGTTGTGGTATTGAGAACCATCACTCCCAAACCAAAAAGAAAGGCACTGATGTAAAGGTGCAACTAAGGCCAAAAGGTTGAGTGGTATACCCCAAGTTATGTTGATTTGAGTGAGCCATAACAACAGAGGGGTGTAAAGAAGTAGATGCACAAAACAACCACTAAATGCATGAATTGAAAGAGAGAATATCAATTAACTTGTTGTTACACCATGGTTAATCACAGCTTAATGAGGATGTCGGAGTTAGGTAATCTATGATACTGAATGTACCTCATCATAGAATATATCTCAGTCATGAACCTTCAACCACACATTCTACAAAGGGAGCTAAAGGGTCATTTTTATATCAGGTCCACAAACAGATATTTACCTCCTCTCACCACTGAGTAAGGTGGAGAAAATTCTCTAAGAAAAAAAGAAAAGCGTATGGATCTCAAGGGTGTTTTTTTAATATCTATACACATTTTACTGTGCATATGTTGCTAAGAGTAGTCTAAAGCAGAAATGTGGTGGCTAGAGAAAATTAACTGGAAATCAGGTAGTTGGAATAAAATTGCAAAAGCAATATAGCACTAAAAAAAAAATAAGTCAATAAAGGCGATTAGTATCTCAAAAGTATAAGAAAACATATATCAACACAGGAAACACTGGGTAAAAATTTCCCAGCAGTTGTGCAAGAGGTGGTAGCTCTCAGTGGCACAGAAAGGTAAGTTGCATTTCATTTTGATATATTTTAGGCATGAGGGATTTTTACTTGAGAAACATGCTTCAGTTACTCTTTACACTGATTTTCCACAAAAATAATTAATGCACATTCAAATATATGAATTTTAGAACACAATAAATGTACAGATCACTAAAATAAAACATTCCAAAACTACTTTAAGTTTTCTCACTTTCTAACTAAGTTATAACTAGATTAAAAATTTCTATTATTGCTGAGAGCAATAATTTTTCTCAACTTAATAAACTTTCTTCGCAAACTATCATCCCTTTCTACATTAACTAAATAAAAAACTTAAAATTCCTGTATATTGCAGTAAGATCTTTCTATTGCTCATAAATATATCCAGAAGATAAATTGGTATGAGTAAATAACTGGTTTGAAATGCATGAAAAGAGGAGAGGTGATTCCCTGGTAAATTTGACAAATTTTCTCTTATCTCAGTAAATCTAGAAGATTGGAGGTTCACATATTATATTCTTCCTTGTTAATGGTTTTGTTTTTACTTGGCTTGGCACTAAATAAGCTTTACTGTTGAAGTTACAATATCTATATTTAAATGGATGAGTTCAGATAGCAGACATGACAAAGAGTGAAAATTTTCTAAAATATTTCTATTTAAAATTAATAAAGTAAAACTTGTATGTTAAATTTCAAATTATAAACTAAACTTTGATGTAAAATGTATCAACATCCACTGATAATAAAGTTGTTTTATTAAGTTTGGAATGTAACTGTAAAAATGTTGTAATGTGCATTACAAGGTCATTTAAATTAAGAATGCCTATAAGTATATGGTTAACTCTTAAATAGTACAGTACATAAAAGAAACCAGATCAGTATATACACAAGATTAAGCTGTGAAAACTAGTTTACCTTGATTAATCCTTAAAAAGTATACAAATGAAAGACACCACAAGTATATATGTGCATGTTTGCATAAATATGAACTCTTGTTTACTGGATAATTATTCATAAGTTTTAGAACAGAACAAATCTGATCAGCTGCAATTATTAAAATAACTCATATTACTGCAGTATTTACAATTTAGAATGTTTTCGTTTGAGTTAACAGAGATGATGATGTTCGTAATTTTATTTTAGTGTATTTTGTGATAGGTAAAACTTTACAAGGGTTGAAGAAGATATATTTCATACAATTCTGGAAATGGATATTGTAAATCAAATTCATAGTTTTAGAAATTTATTTAAGTGTAAAACACTGCTTCTTTAAGCCTACACATTTCTTAGCTAACTAGCAAGTTAACAGTGTCCATTACCTAGTAGTCACTGCAACTGCAAAGACAGTTTTCAGCATTTGAACAGCTCAACATGGTAACAACACAATAAAAAATGCATTAATGGGATGTTGGTAAATATGATATTAACTTCAATTTTTTAATATTTTAATCATCCATAATAATATGTTTAAACTAAATTGACATAATGTACAGCCTCCTTGGTGTATTATTATACAAAATTCTAAACTTCTGTGTAATCTTCAATCCAAAAAAGAAAAGAAATATCATTTTCCCTAGCCTTAAATCAATGTATGTGTGTGAGTGTGTGTCTCTGGTTTCCAATCCAAATAAAAAATAGGTAGATAGGTAGGGATTATTTTTTATGTCAGATACTAATAAGCTAAAGTGTAAAATGTTTTTTTTTGTCTTAAAGGGAAGAAAAATACTTAAAATATTTTCAGGTCAGTTGTAAAAAATCAGGATGACCAGGAAACTAGAACCATACTTTTGTTTGGAATAATGAGAGATTACTTTTATTATTTAAGTTCATTCACACACTTGAAAATCATTGATTAGTGATTATGCAAGTCAACATTTACTAGCCTCATACCTTTCCAACCTTTCTGTTCTTCAAATATTCTTCTCCTCACTTCTGTTACTAATTGCAAATTGACAGAGGTGTCAGATGAAGTGGAGGTCTTACATAGAGAAGTAAAGGTCTTACGTAGAGGACTCATTCCTTTAATTTATTTATTTCAACGTTAACAACTGAAAATTAATGTAAAAAATATGTAAATATTAAAGAAACAACAACAACAACTATAAACTATACAAATGAAATTGAATCCTGGTACTGTCTGATTTGGTCTATTGAAGTTCGGATACTTCAAAATACAAGTTTTTCATTACCACCAAAACAATATTGTGCAAAAAATTCTCTCCATTTAAATTTTTGGTTTATAACAATGGTTTTCTGAAGACAAAACCTGTAAAATAAAATGCATTAAAGTACTTTAAGAAATTTAGCAACTTTTTACTTACACGTAAATATTATGTTTCGCTACTTTCTGTGAAAATATTTTAAAAAATTCACCAAATTTCATCTTAAGCTGCATATAAGTTTCTCCCTAAAATACGTTTAAAATTTTGTTTTCAAAACTTTCCTTATAAAATACTGCTGTTATAGGAAGATTAGCCCCCATTTACAGATTAGAAAAAGTATCTTAAAGTTGCCAATACTTTGATAACTCTCATAAACTTGTTAGAATTCTTTTAAAACAACTTTCTTTTCATTGTAGGTGATGGATGGGGCAATGAGGAGAGCACATATGATTATATCTAAATGTATTTTGACTTCCAAAGTACCTTTTGTAAGGAACAACAAAAGTTATAGTGACTTATGAAATTTGCAAAAAAAACAACACAGAAATACTACTACATGCTGTTTTAGTTCAATAAGCAACAAACAATTCTGCAGTGAACTCTGTGGTATTTTTGGATATAAGCACAACGAAAGGGTGAAGTATGGGGTTTTCATCCTCCAATTAGCTATGTGCATATTTGACTAAACACTGATGAAATTTGTTAATATTCAAGATAATTATACTTCTCTCAGAAAGAAAAGGGGAAAAAGGAGACTGCAGGTTAAACCCACATTGACTTATAGAAAGCATAATAGATAAAATTTGAGAAAAGCATAACAAATTTAAGAAATTTAAATTGCTTGATATGGTGGGGGATTTCAAAAATAATAATGATTAAAAGTTTGTTAAACAGGAAGTTTTGATATCAAGAAAGATGTATAAACAAACATTGGCTGAAATTGTAAAAATTAACAGGGAGAGTTCCTTTAAATAAATTAAGGGTAACCAAAATGTTAGAATGGAGGAATGATAAAGGAAGGTTTGTACTTGATGATTATGAGATGGCTGGTTAATAACAGTCTTTTTCTTCAGTTTTGCTGATGAAATTTAAGTAATATTCTTCATCTTTAATAGGTAATATATGGAAATGTTGGGCACATACCAGAGGATTGGAAGTTAGCTAATGTCACTCCTTTTTCAAGAAAGGTGATGAAGTGCCCTAATAATTATAACAACAAACAATGCTGCAGTGAAGGCTGTGGTATTTTTGGATATAAGCACAATGAAAGGGTGGGGTATGGGGTTTTGCATTAGTTGTGGAAAAGATTTGGAAAGTCTGATACAAAATACTTTGCAACGTCATTTAAAAAATTTCAGAAATTTATTGGCAGTCAGCATTGTTTCAGTAAAGGAAAATCTTTTGACATTCTTTGAAAATGTTTCTGCTTATGTAAATCAAGATAATGATGTAGATTTGGTGTATCTGGATTTTCAAAAAGCATTTGATAAGATGCCACCTTAAGGCTCAGTCTTAGGACTATTGCTCTCTCTTTGATCTGCATCAATGACACAGGATAAGGAATGGTCCATAAATTACTTGTATTTGCTGATGATATTCAGATCTCTGGAGTTGCCAGCTGTGAGAAGAATGTTGCTGCTTTACAAAGAATTTTGATCATTTAGTAAGTTGAGCAAATCAGAGTAGAAAAAAGAAAAGAGTACATTTGAGTGGGAGAGAATGTGGTACGAAGGTGAAGGGGAACCATAGAAAGATACTGTAACTCAATCCCACAGTGAAAAAGTGGGTATCAAAAGGATGTATCAAAACCTCTTCATGGGACACCAACATCCATATGAGTGTGGAATGAGAATTATACCATCTTCACCTCGAACCCCACAACCCACGAACTGAGAAGCATTCCAATTCCCAGATACGATACAAGGACTAGCTTTGACCTACCAATTCAGAAAATTGACCTATGATGTCAACAGGATGTCTACTGCATGGAATATACTCTACTCACATAAAACAAGCTGAAACCATTAAAATGGCAATAAAATCTTGTAAAAAGAGAAAAAAAAGAGTAGCCAAGAACAGAACCACAACAATTCCATGTTCTACTGCTACAACAGAGACAAAGAAAATTGAGAGAGAAAGGAAGACAACCTAAAACTTGTATGAAGTCTGATGTTGACTGGTTTGCTCTGAATCCACACCAGGCCACAGGGTATGGATATCCACATAACTGTAAGATGAAAGTTCACAATTGAAGGTTCGAAGTGCATTCCAGATGGCTCAACTCCAGTGGCTGAGTAAATGGTATCAGGAGGTCACATCATCCAGAAAGGTGACATCTCAACTCCTCTGGATACCACATCTCATGTACATCAGCAAAACACTATTGCTCGACTCTCAACTGAATGGTTATAGCCATCTTTCTGTGGAACCTATTCAGAAGGATGCCTCCAAGGGTGACCACCCCAGCAGCTTGGAACTGGTAAGGGCTCTCACACTTTATTAGAAAAAAATGGGGGGAGTGAAAATGCACTGGAGAGACCAGAGTAATGTCATCACTAGAGACAGTGCAATGAGTGTTCACAAAATTCTATTTTGGAAAAATAGACCATACCAATTTATTCAATCCCCTTCTGTTTTACTCATGATGCTCATAGATGGTTCAGTCCACAATGACCATATTTATGAAGCAAAATACCCAACAACTATTCACCTGCAAGAGATCTTGTGAAACATTCTATCTCAACAATGAGCAATCCAAGGACATGGAACATAAAGTGTGAGTAAACACTGGTTATACAGTGTAATTTGGAGTTAAACATTACCAGGTCAGGCACCACTCACCAGAATGTGATCTATGTGATAAAAAGTAATTAAAAGCCCCTGAAAAACGAAAGTATGAATACAACTTACCAGTTAGAGTTGTACCATATTTTGAAACATGGCCAAAGGTGGTAGACAAATATCTAACAGACAGGAAATCACAGCATTACAGAGATAGTAGGAGATGAATGTACTAAGACGGGACAACATGCTAGACTGCAGAATTTCTTCTATTGGACAATGAGGATAAGAAACAAAGAAAAGATTAAGATACAAGATATGACAGATAAACAAATGTAACCAAGGGTACAAGATATAAGGTTGGAAGGAGTAGGCCAAAAAAACCACAAGGTGCAACTCTATTTAGAAGAGTAGGATGTAAAAGATCATGATGGGAGGAGGATTGCCAGCAGATCAAGAATATTGGTGGACAGATGTCAACTAAGTCTCAATAACATCCAGGACAGAATCAATACATATAATGAGGCCATACATAAATATCCAAGAGAAGTTGATGGTAAACTGGCCTGAGTCAATATGGTTTGATAAACTAAAATGTCCCAGAAACAAGAAACCACATACTACCTGCCAGAGCTGAAAATAAAATGTGGGTTGAGGTGGAGGGGAGAAGAACAAGGTTATCTCCAGAAACCCCACAGAATTTGTGAAGAGTCTCAGAGGAAGATGCAAGTAAAAAGAAAATCATAAGAAGGTGATAAGGGTAGGAAGAAAACAACAATATAAGGCATGTGAACGAGAGACATATAATTTAGGAATCATCTCAACCACCCCCTAAACAGGTAAAAGTAATCTCACAACTATATATGTAAAAACGGCTGGTATGGATAGAAGAAGCTCTTTGCAGAGGAGCGACCAATGTTTCGACCTTCTTCGGTCATCGTCAGGCTCACAAAGAAAGAAAGAAGTAATGACAGATAGCTGACCACATGCTTGAATGGGGTTGTGTAACTGAGTGTAGGAAAGTAGAGGGCGTGCTTAGATGTTTGATTATATTTATAAATGTCGGTACAAAGATGTTCCTTTGTATTGGTTAATTTTGGGCTTGAATTGTTGAATAAGTAAGGCTTCTTTAATTTTGCGTTTGTTTATGCTTGTTTCTTTATTTAGTATTTGGGTGTTTTCTATAGTTATGTTGTGTTTATTTGATTTGCAGTGTTCGGAAACGTGTGAAGGTGACTTTTTTGTATTCTTTGAATCTGGTTTCCATTTTTCTACTTGTTTCTCCAACATAGAATTCGTGGCAGTTATCACATTGCATTTTATAAATAATGTTGGTGTTGTGTTTGTCATTGTAGTTTTGTGCCTCGTTTTTGAATAAATTTTGTATTGACTGAAATGTCATATTTTGTTACTAATTTTTGCCAAAGGTTGGTTATTTTTCTCCTCATGTCGGGAATATATGGTATGCAGCAGTATATGGTTTCACGATTTTTTAAATCGTGGAGTATATTTACTTTTGTTAGTTGATTTTGCTTTTTGTCTAAGTGTGTGCGAATCATGTTTTCTACACTTAGTGGAGGAAACTTATTGATGTTAATGAAGTATTATTTTATTTTGTCTAATTCGTCGTTAATTTTATCTGGTGAACATAGTTTTATGGCTGTGTTTATTTGGTTTCTTAGTACGTTGAGTTTTTAATTTGTTTCATGTGCTGAGTCCCAAGGAATATTCAGTCTAGTATTGATGATTTTTCGGTGGATTTCTGTTTTAAATAGTGTATCGAATCTTGTAAGTTTGAGGTTAAGAAATGATTTGTTTGTATATAGTTGTGGTTGTTGGACATGAAGTTTGTCTTCATCGTGGTGAATTCTATAAGGGTTGCTAATTGGTTGCGGGAATGTCTATTGATGGGTTAGGCTCTTGAATATAGAGTTCTAAGGCTATCTTGCAGGCTTCAGCGGTTGGGACTTCTGTAAAGAGGAATATGACAACGAAACTGGCCATTAAGACTTTATGATCAAGTTTATTAAAATTAGATTTGAAATTAAAAGAGTCTTTGATAAATATAATCCAACATCTAAGCATGCCCTCTACATTCAATTACACAACCGCCTTCAAACATGTGGTCAACTATCGGTCGGCTACCTCTTTCTTTCTTTGTGAACCTGACGATGACCAAAGAAAGTGGAAAAGTTGTTCGCTTCTCCACATAGTTGGTTTCGACGTCACATTTTACGTAAATTAGACCAAACCTCAAGAACTACGAGCAGAAACTCCATCAGCCTATCTATAAAATATGATAGCAGAAACAAAAAAGGTGACAAACAAAAACCCAGCAGTTCAACTATACAATATGTCAACAGAAAAGATATATGAAAATCTAACAGATAAAATCCAAGCCAAAATTGTAAACAAATACCCAACATATAAACTGGAAGACAGCATGGACTACAACAAGCAACAGGAAAATAGAAAACAAAAGAAGAGACCTAAATTATAAAATAGCACGATATAGTGAGCACAAAAGAAAGATAAAACAAACAGAAAGTTATGAAATCAAAAAAATGTCCGTGCTGCCAGCGCATAGAAACAACAAAACATGCTTTCTATGAGGGCCTGGCATGGCCAAGCACGTAAGGCGTGCGACTCGTAATCCGAGGGTCGTGGATTCGCGCCCGCGTCGCGCTAAACATGCTCGCCCTCCCAGCCGTGAGGGCGTATAATGTGACGATCAATCCCACTATTCGTTGGTAAAAGAGTAGCCCAAGAGTTGGCGGTGGGTGGTGATGACTAGCTGCCTTCCCTCTAGTCTTACACTGCTAAATTAGGGACGGCTAGCACAGAGAGCCCTCGAGTAGCTTTGTGCGAAATTCAAAAAAACAAGCTTTCTATCACTACGCACACGTAAATGGAAATTAACGGAAGATATCCGACAATTTTCACACGGGCTTGATATATTACGCAACAGTCCTCTTTAACACTCCACAACATGTAAAGAATACAAAGAAATTCTCCTTCTTCTTTTTCATGAGTGAAGTTAAATACTAGATATTGTCCGCAAGATGGAAAGCCGTTTATGAAAACGTACAGGAAAGCGTTCCAGTGAAAATGAGAAGAATTAGAGCAAATACAAGAATTAGGTTAAAAATCGACAAGCATTGATTAACGCTCATTTTAATATGAGATGGGCCCCGGAAGAGTCGAAAATAATGAAAATGAAAGGCGGATTCATAGACCTGAAATTTTAAAATTCACTCTGTCACATCACACGCTGACTTTAAATGGACGACGAAGGAGGAAACCACGGCGGACCAGCCAACGCTGGAGGTGCAAACCTGGTTAGTAAGTGTGTTTGTGTACTTCACATGTGTAGGTGCTTCGACAAATGGCTCATGAACCGTAAAATAGTGACTTTGACTGCACATGTGAAGTTGTGTATTGTCTACCCCAAATGCGTTCAACAAGATATCAACACACGACAGGAAATCTAGAGGCAACTACGACAAAGGAATGGTACAGAAACAGGGAAAGAGGAAATTAAGGTAGGTAAGGTAAGTAATATCTAGAACTTACTTTGTGTTGACTAGGGTTGCAGGGTAGGCTAGAGATACGCCCTATCCTCTTCCAACAGTAAGGGTTTAGTCAGAATAGTTAGTGTGTTCTCTAAGCTGAAGGAGTGGAGGCAGGATACAAGAAATAGAGTTAGGAAGCCTACCCCAAGGGTACAGACCGGATCCTGGGGCAGTCTTTGGCGGCATACGACGCAGGAACCCTGTGTGGTTAGCTGTCGAGTGGATAGTTCGTCATACTTGTGAGTGTTGGGTACAAGAAGGTGAACCCGGAATACTCATGTCAGTAATGGAAGCCGACTCTTTGAGAAAAGAAAGACCTATACGGTCTAGTTCTGTCTTGGAGTACAGCGACCACACAAACGTGATGACCCGGAGTAACGATCCGAAGTCGTTCAATATAGGTAAGAGTTTAAATTCCGAACAGAAATCGAATGTAGACTACAACCAAACTCCAACGGCAAAGTCAACACGTAAAGTTAAAAAAATATATGTCACTGGCAAATGTAGTACATAAAATAATATGTAATAGTTCCCCTAGCACAGGGATCTGGGTGACAAAGAGCTATCTTCATCACCCAAGCCTTTATTGTGTTTAGAGCAAACATATGTGGGAAGATAACGTGTAAAAAGTAGGAGATAATAGGTAAATTTTAGGTAGGGTTACGTAACTATGTTGCCCACAGAAACATCGCTTCTCTACATAGAGTTTTCTTTACCTAGACCAGTCGTTTTTGCACATACATTTTTCTCTGCAAGTGGGTTTTCTCGTCATCACAGATTAATCTTACAACTGTTGAACTGAAATCAAATAGACAGTAGAATTTCAGGAAAAGGCAAAATAATCAGAAGTCCTGAGGAGGCATGACATGCTAAATCCCTTGAGGTCAATGGATCAGCAAAAACCCAAATATCATGGAAGAGAAAAAAAAAGCAAAGGTTGAGAAGCTTATTTATGTGATAAGAATATAATACTAGTAACATGAGCTATAAAATTCATTAAGACCAAATGAAGCCTAGGAGACTCCCTAGGCTTGGAACTTCAGCAAACTCAGGAGGTAGAAAAAATGATCAAAGTCTTAGTTGGCCATGAAAGACTCAGCAGTTTCAGCAGAAACCTTTGCAAATTCCAGAGATAAAGGATGGACACAGTAACAGCCAATCTCTCAACATATAAATCAGATCCATCATCAAGTCATCAACATCTGAGGCCTGGGAGAACTCTAGTCTCTAGTTTATCCCCCAAAGTGGAAAGAATAAATTCAGAATTCATTGCATAGAAAGGTTTCACCAAACTCGAAAGCAGAAAAAGTGACTTGAATTAAATGATAAATACAAATAAAAGAATTTGGTTGAAAAAAATCAAATGATGGTGAAAAATAACTACTTCGTGAAGAAAGCAAACATGCAATAAACAAACGAAGGAGAAAGTCCAAACTCTAACGTTTCCAAACAAGAAGTGATAGTTCAGTAAAGATTCACAGATAGAGTGACATGCATCATGTGTAAAAATAAAATTTGCACATAGAGGACAGCAACGAATGAAAATAGATAATCCCGTGAGTGGAGGGAAGTATCATACCAGAAAATAGATCTGGGATCAGGTTGAGATGTTACAGATTGTCGAGTTAAATGAGTATCGATTCATCATCTTTTTTCATACTTGAAAGTGAGAATGGTATGACTAGAGGACAGCGATATAAATTTTAGCAAAGTAAGAGTAATTTTCAACCAAGTTTTATTTTTCAAACAGGGTAATTGACCTTTGGTTGTGATGGAGGCAATAAATTTAAGTAAGTTTGAAAATACGCTTGATAAGTACATGAATGAGAAAAGCTGGTTTTAAGGTTGTTGTTTTTTATTATTTATATATTAATAGTTTTAGTTTTGTTTAGAAAACAGAACAGCTGAGATGAACCAATAGATCCCTTGTTGTCCCTAAACATTATGGTAATTTATCAGTGGCCTAGGGTGTTTGTTTTTCAAACTAAAATAGAAATGTTTTCAAATTTGCTGGTATCACAAGTGTTATCTTAACACAGTTTGATAACTTGTTACTAATGGAATAAGAATCTGTGATTCCGAGAAAACCCACTTGTAGAGAAAAATATATGTGTAAAAACGACTGGTATGGGTTATATTAATCCGTAATGACATATATAATGGAATAAGAGTTTTATTGTTTAAAGTACAAGATTATATTCTCAGGTGTAAAAATTCGGAAAAAATTGGGACAGTGGTCTTATGTGGAAAAAGAATACAAGGTTTAGGTGGAATTTCACATGCTGTGGTAAGAATATATAAATTATGTGTTTTATTTATCAGAGATGTGAGACCGAATTTAAAGTACTGTGTTCAATTTGGTCTCACTGCTATAGCAACATATTATAAACAGTTTGATCTCATAGCTACAGCAATATGTTGTAAACGGTTAAGCAAGCCTTCTTAATCTAAAAAAATAAAGATTTTTTAGATTTATGCTCAATATTTGTGCTACGTATAACTCGTGATTTGTTATACTTTTTTAGAATTGTAATGATTTAGGCATTCTTGCACTGGGTGGTTGGCTGAATGGTGAAAAGTAATATGTTGGATATGAACTTTTTTTCATATTAGAGGCAATGTTTAATTGTTCTAAGTGCACGTCATGATTTTTTCAACAGAATTATTTTTTCATTGGTGTTGTACACTTGTAAAATAATGAAATAGTTGGTACTGTTAAAAATTTCTGAATTACTTAAAGGTGAAAATTTACATTTTGGGTCAAAAGATTCACTTCAACAGGATGAAAATTTTTAGATTCTGCTACCTTCTATAAAATTCTCAGATCTCAAAACTTCAGCATGTTTGTTTAAGTGAATTATACTGCTTTCACTGAATACTAGTGCTCCTAAAAATTATACCATTATTGTTCAGAGTGACAAAACAACGCCCAACCCCTAGTGACTTAGCGGTATGCCTGCAGACTTACAACGCTAAAAACCGAGTTTCGATACCCTTGGTGGGCAGAGCATAGATAGTTCATTGTATAGCTTTGTCCTTAATTAAAAAAAAAAACAACAACGACAAAAACAATAAAGCAAAATTATCTAAATAAGTCCAATATTTATATATTAACCAGATTTTAAATTGTTTAAAACTTATTTTCTCGATATATACTAACTTATATTTTCATGTGAATAAAGTTTCTGGAAATTATACTACACAAACTAAATTGTCTTGAGTCATAAATAATAATAAGAAGAAATATTAGTAGTAATAATTGTCACTAAGGGGGAAACAACCTATCTGTTCATGCCTATCAACTTACTTTGTGTTGACTAGGATTGCAGGATAGGCTAGAGATATGCCCTATCCTCTTCCAACAGTAAGGGTTTAGTCAGAATAGTTAGTGTGTTCTCTAAGCTGAAGGAATGGCTTGGGGTATAAATTGTCAGTGTTATATAACTTACGGTCTTTTTGTCTCTGCCATTCAAAATAAAATAACTTTTCAGCTCATAATTGTCATTTCTCAGTACTATAGTATACGTTGAAAAGTTGAATAATAACATATTTTATTTATAAAAATTAAAGGAATATACTGTTACTGATAATTACTAAATTAGTGTTATACACATTCAATAAATCATTCATTCAGTGACTGATTATTATGTAAGTTTCTTAAACACTTGTCAATTTAGAAATCGTAGACATTTATAAAAAGTATATATATACACAATAGGTAAATTGCACAAACAATTTAACTTAAAACTACTACAAAATCACACTACGTGCCTCGTATCTTACTGAAAATTATAAGATAGAACTTTTAATCTTTACTTTTCAATGTCATCACCGCCAGTGTACGTACACGAGCTGGCATATTTACACGTTTTCCTACCAAAGGTCGATGAAAGAAAACGACAAAAATAAGTCTTGTTTGTTTGTTTTTGAAATTCGCACAAAGCTATTCGAGGGCTATCTGTGCTAGCCGTCCCTAATTTAGCAGTGTGAGACTAGAGGGAAGGCAACTAGTCATCACCACCCACCGCCAACTCTTGGGCTACCCTTTTACCAACGAATAGTGGGATTGACCGTCACATTATACTGCCCCCATGGCTGAAAGGGCGAGCATGTTTGGCGCAACGGGGATGCGAACCCGCGACCCTCAGATTACGAGTCGCACGCCTTAACACGCTTGGCCATGTCGGGCCCAAAAATAAGTCCATTGTCCAAAGTTGGTTAATCATCAAATATACTACTAGATCTCAGCCCCCCACGAGTATGGCGATAAGTCTACAAATTTACAACGCTATAATCAGGGATTCGATTCCACTCGGTGGGCTCAGCAGATAGCCCGATGTGGCTTTGCTATAAGAAAACACACACTCTTTTACGAAATCTCAAAACATATGTTATTAATTACAGTCTCATAAATTCAATAATAAAATTTAAACAGGAATAAAATTTCAAATTTTCTTTAAAAAATCTAAGCCTACGTGATACCTGTTACACTAAAAAAAAAGCCATACAATTTATAAATTTTTATATATCTGCAAAAACACGTTACCACAACAGTAGCATTTAAAACACAAACGTGCTCTTGGAACAATCCCTAGCGGAGAACAATAAAGCAAAAAGTATAAGTCTTACAAAACAAACCGTGGTTTAGTGCCCTTCCAACTCAAACTAAAAAATTATTGCTCCAAACATTTCTTCGTGAAGTACTTTTTTAAACTCTTTCACTAAGTGGCATCTACAGCAAAATAACTTTCATATTTGTGCATCAATTCGTAATTTATATTGCACAAACTAAACCCCTTTCACACATATCCATGCACAGATATATTTGCCGTGACTACGCTCATAATGCATTTCAGATCAAACTCTTAACTTTTTTTTAGAATTAACTTTATATGTTATGTGGGTCACATGAATTTTAGAGCATGCTGTTATAGTATCCCTCGGTTTTCCCTACATTCACTGACCTACTTCAGTAGTTGCATATTGCTATTATTAGCCAGAAAAGAAAGAGTTACATCATCTACGCTCTCATCTAAGAAAAATGTTCACTTCCATATTTTACCAGAAAAGTTGTATTAACGAATGTAAGTAAAGCCCAAAAATGTAACCAAAATTAATTTCCAATATTGAATGTTCTTACATTATCTTGTTTAATGCGCAGTTTAAGGTTCTGAGTAGAATAATCCAAGCAATTCATAAGTCTTTTAATTTCTTGAATTTTACACACTTTTACATGCCACACCACATTCATCCAACAACTCTAAGACTAATAATTAGTTATGTAACTAAAAACAAAATGTCTCGAACAAACGAATTTTGAATGCTTCTGAAAAATGAATGGATGTGATGTCATAATATAAAGGATTCTTACTGCGATCTCATAAGAAACTTTCTTTTAGTAACTATGAAATTAAATAGGAAAAATCGAAACATTATAACAAAATCAGAAAAGTCCCACGAAAGGAACAAGCAATACTACCATATACTTAGAGATACGCGCAATGAAAGAGAAGGCTTCAGGTCTCTGAGCGTTCACTTGGCCATACATTTTTACAAAAAATATACAATAGAAAAAGTCATATTTACATAGGTAAAACTTATCTCTAACCTGAACAACTTTCAAACAACATTATATACACTTATTCCTTTGTTACTTGCTTGGCATAAATTATAATATATGTTACTTATAATGAACATAGACTGATGTTCCCTTGACACGGTGGTGCGTCTGCGGACTAATAACGTTAAAATCTGGGTTTCGATACTCTTGGTAGGCAAAGTACAAATAACCTACTTTGTTGCTTAGTGCTTAATTCAAAAAAGTACATATTTATTAATGATACGATACACATCTAGATTCAAAACTTTTACCAACTGTTTGTTACAAAGATTTACGGCCTTATCTGTAATTTATTATATATATTACTAACATTGTCCTGTTTAAGTACTTCACACTTCGCAGCTCTTTTTCAAATTCTCAGACTTCACCGATTAAATAAATGGCAGCTGGAAAGAGAAGAGAAGTTTAAAAAATCAATATCTGTTTTCTTATTACTAATTTATTATGTCATTTTGCAAGAAATGTTTTTGATAAAAGAAATGAAGACAACATTTAGTACTCAATATTCATCTTCCTTTATTAAATCGTTAATTTTTGTCTAAATAATTTATTAGGAATTTTTATTTTTTTCTCTGTAGAATACTTTTTACGTTTACTAAAAGCTTGCCAAATTTTGTGAAGATACACAAATCGTATCGTAGCGGACATTGTATCCATAAAGTTGTATCACTGCTTCACAACACGATACTTGTATCCAATCGCCACACTTTTAGTTTTTACTATCCAAGATAACAGTCAACCACAGACAATCAAGAAACTAAAACCTTACTTTAGTCAATTCAGTCGGTTCAGTTGGCATTACAGAAAAGTAAATACAGGTAAATCCAATTGAATAAAACATATTAAATTGAGATTTTTAGATACCCAACACAGTTTCTGTTCTTATAAAGAACACAACACCCCACTGCACAAAGTAATATTTGTTTGCTTGTTTAGAATAAAGAACAATGATACACAATGTGCAATCTGTGCTCTGCCCACCACGGGTATCGAAACCCGGTTTTTAGTGCGTAAGTCCGCAGACATACCACTGTGCCATTGGGGGGCGAGAAGTTATATAACATTAAAATGTACAGATAGGAATTTAACAAGTACCTCACACAATAACTTTCACAACTAATCTAAGAGACAATAACTTTGTAAAACGCTAGATGGTTCTTTCACTATAGAAAAGCAATCACTATTTCAGAAGGCAATGATCGCTCCGACCTTTTTGGGCTAAGTTTTTGAACCCCTAACATAAATCTTTGGTAATACAAACTATGGATGTTCTAGCAACAGCTTTTGTAAACTTCAGTAATGAAGTGGTAGTCACAAAATTTCATCTTCATATTCTATTGTATAACATAATTCAACAATTCAAAATACAAAAATTACAAAGCCTTTTTGGTCATTTGTTCCTAACCATACAGTTGTTCCGATTGCTCTGGTTCAACGATAATCACAAACTGCAGTTCATATATTTAAGTGCGAACGACACTGGAAATCTGAGAAAACAACAGTTGTAACATCCTTTCAGTCATTGTTTTCTTGAACAAATGACTTTTCTAGCTACTGGTGGGAAACTTAATCGCAATTTTAATGACGAGGAATTTGTCGTCAGAATCCAAGGCTTACAGCAAAAAATATTCTCATCATACATTCTTGTGATATGCAGGTGTACCGTGTGCTTTTTTGTTTTAATATATAATTTTTCAAGCATTTTCGTTTATTCAAGATGTGTCCAATTTCTCTATAGTACGCGGCCTAGGTTATTTCACTCTAGCTACCTTTGTTCTTTGTCATTTCCTTGAAAATACAATCTAGTTTGCTCATGAGAAGTTCTCTTTTTCCATGTTCTCCAAGGTAGGTCAGATTACACCTTAAAGTTACAAACCCTCTTTTATTTGAACAAGAATGACCAATCATGTTGTTTAATAAGTTCTTTGAGTAGATATGCTGTTCTGGATTTAACCATGTAATGTGAGATTTAGACAGTTTGGAACATCATTTTGAGTGAACCATTCAGCTCGGAAGTAATGTTCGAAGAAGTAAAATCAGCCTGATCAGTACAAAATATTGTAAAAGTGACCCAAAATAAGAACACCTTTATTCCATTAATGAAGATTGTTTTCATTCTCCACTGCAATTTTTGTCCACAAAGACAAGGCTAGTTTTAACGGAACTCAATCTTAGTTTAGAATTTGTCTTACCAAACACCGATGTTAGTCTATTCCTTCAGGAAATCAGCTTATCTAAAGAAATTTTGGTGTCATAACCATAGGATATTGCAATGAAAGGAAGTTTTCAAGCACACACTTCTCCACATACATACTAATTGAATGTGCTTTTATTTGAGGATCTCACTGTCTGACATTTGTAGAGGAATAAATTCACTTGAAAATACCACAAATGGATTTATCACACAGTGTATGTATACTAGTCCTGCCTTGAGCTATTGAGTTGAACAAGTTTATAGAATTGCTTTTCTTTGAAGGCATGCTATTTTCTGTAGAATGAAGTACATTGTGAAAAAAAGGAAAGTTTACTCGTGAAGAGAGACAGTTGTATGAGGGAGTGGAGACGATTCCTCCCGTAAATATTGAAAATAAAGTTATTAAAATACGTAAACACGAATCATGTTAAAACAAAGCAAAGTTCAATTTTTGATTAAAAAACTTAAATAGCGTTTAAAAGGCCAATATCCTTAAAAAAAACTAAAAAAAACATTTGTAAAGTGGACAGTGTCACCATCCCCAATGGTACTGTCCAGGGACAGGGGTAAACCTTTGGATAAAACACGTCTAAAACGGTGCCGTCGTTCAAAGTCGTAATGATGGTACGACAGTAAAGTGTAGACTATTGCGACTTGAGTGTCACATATACCACACACTGGAGCAACAGTCCTGGATAAAAGAAAACGATGAGTTAAAAAACTGTGACCAATGTGTAGTCTAATTAAAACAACCTCCTCCTTTCCATTCTTGCGCAAACAAGGCGACAAAAGACTAATAGAGGGTTTTATCTGGAAAAGACTGTTATCATGCTGCTCACTCCAAGTCGACTGCCAACTGGCACAGAGTCGAGCCTTGAATACAGGACCATAGTTTATGTTTGGAAAAGGCACAGTAGTAATAACGCCAGAGCAGATAAACTCAGCTGCGATGTCAGCGAGCTCGTTCTCGAGAACACTAACGCGTCCTAGTGTCCAGAAGAACTGGATAAAAGTAAATGTTAAAGATAAACTGGTCAGTTCGTTTTGAATGTCGGCGAGAACAGGGTGAAAACCTAATGTGAAGCGATTCCTGAGCCAGTAGAGAGTTAAGCAAGTCGGTAGAAATAGTACAATTTGACCATTGTTTAGCTTCTATATGATCCAAAACAAAGGAAATGGCATACAGTTTGGCAGTGAACACAGAAATTATAGAGAGGATTCTGCACTCAACCATCGAACTACAACAAACTATGGCAGAGCCCACATAGTAACCTGATTTTGAACCATCCGTATAAAATGGAAAAATGGTTCAAAATGTGCTTAGCAAACAGAAGATGGTGCTTCCAAAAAGAAGTACCCACCTTTCTCAAACGACTCGAAAAAAGGTCACACTTGGGAATGGTAATAAGCCTTGGTGGGAGGGGCTGACCAGAGGATAGAGCAATATTATCCAAGAACAGAACCAATTTACCTAAATGTGCCTGGATCCGAAGGCCAAAAAGAATCTTGTCCCAAATGATTTTGGAACTGGTGATAGAAGAGATATTTGTTGAGAATTGAATCCAAGATTGTTTTTGTCTTTGATGTCTTAATTGTCGACCATATGCGCGTGCTTGCTGAAAAGTAATGTGGTTCGAAAGTGTGGGATATCTATGAAAGGTATCCCAGGCCCGTTTTTTGAGCCTTGCATGCTGTGTGGCATTGTGGATTCCACGACGGACAAGTATACCATGGAAAATGTGTCGAGGTTTTATGTATAGATTGAGGTGTTGCTTGGATAGTAAAGTTAGTTACCGCTGCCACACATTTGTCTATTGATGGCTAATTGAAGATGGCAGGATCAAATTCCGAGAAAATAGTGAGAGGGACAACTGGCTTGGTCCAGCTCCCGCCGAGACACGCAAACCTCGTGGCACCGACCAAGGCCATTCTCTCTCAAAATGATAGGGAAATGATCACTGCCCTGTGGGTTTCTGTCATCCTTACATAAAAGGTCAGGAAAAGTAAAGAGGACTAGATCAAGAGATCAGTAGCAATAAAACTCTGACTAAATGCATGAAAATATATACAAACACCGGTACTGAAGAAAAAATGTTGTGATCCGAGAGCATATGCTCTACGGAATTACCTCTCCCATCAATATCAGCACCTCTCCAGAAGGAAATACGTTCATTTAGGTCCCTCAAGAGTAAAACAGAAGACAGCAACTGTTCAACGAGAGCATCAAGAAATGTTTCCTGTAAAGACACACAGGATGGTAAGAATTAATCAGTGCTTTAATATGATCCAGATCTGAACATAAACCGCGACAGTTCCACTGTATCAAAATGACCATTTTTTACTCATGTGCTGGAGAATTGGGTCGAGAGTGTTTCTGTTTTCGACTACGTTTCTTTATTAGAAGGAAGTTTATCGACCTGCATGGATCCTGCCTTGGGTTCATTGGGCAGGTCTCTATCGTTGGAAGAAGATTCCAGCGACTGAGGGCGTGAACGAATTATTATTCTGCATCTCAGAGCCAGAGATGAAGATGGACACAAGGAAACGCCAGAACTCAAAGTCAAAGGAAGCAGGTCTGGACAGCAACTGGAAGAAATGTTTGGGACAGAAAGGGAAGTAGACGTTGATTCGTCTAGTCTCTTAATCATGGAGGGCAAAAGATTATTGAGATGATTTGAAAATTACTCTGTTAGAGGCACGGACAGATCTGTCTGCACTCTCACAGTAGCAGTGGAATGGAATGCAGCAGCATTGTCTTAGATGGAGTTTGGGACATTAATTTCTGAGCCTCCAAATAAATGATATTATTTAGTCTTTAAACGTTGTACTTCTTTCTCCTCCACCCAATTAGGAAAGAAAGAAAGTATAAAGTGGTGTGAACCATTACAGTTGACACAGTGTAGTTCAAGTTTACACACCTAGGCGTCGTGGTCTTTGCCACCAAGACGAGCACGTGTTAATGATCCACGACAAAAGGCCTTTGAATGTCTGAATCTCTGGCACTGAAAACATCAGAGAAGATTTGAAATATATGGCCTAACTTTACAAGTTAAGTATTCTGCTTTGATAATGGCAGGTGGAGGTGGCGATGCGAACGTCAACATAATTACATTTGTAGGTACCATAATTCCACCTTTGCAAGTGGAGACTCGATGCACTGCAGAAACACCTTCACTGGAGAAACCAGCGAGAATCTCTGGCTGGGGAATGTTCTTTAAATTCCTGTCCTGGAAGAATTAAAAGTTACATGGGGAATAACCTCGATGTGTATATGCCTAATGCTCCTCGAATTCAGATGTTGTGATGCAGATGTTTCCACCAAAATGTTTCCAGATTGTAACTTTCTCACTGACTTGGGGAAGCCAGCAAGTCCCTCTAATCCCTTTCGAATAAAATTTAACATTTAACATAAAAAATAACATTTGCACTAAGGATTTCTCGGATAAAGAGTGCATGATTAGAAATCGAGGTACAAAATCTGACTGAGACGTTGACTGTACAACAGATTCGTCCATGCGTGGTCACTTTCTGATTATATTTTTTTAGTTTATATTTACTTTTTTTTAAATATAGTTGTCAATAATTAAGGGAATATATTTCAGTGCCCACTTACTTCACCCATAACGGAGCCCTACGAAGGAACGCGCTCCAATGCCAATCAAGGACATTGCAGCAATGCCATGGTTTCTTGAGCACTATACCCAAACACTAGCATCACACACAATGTTCACAACACTTGTTGAGAACCTGTATTACAGATACTTGGGTGACCCTAGCCCAAGTGGACCAGCTGACTGACCCTGGAAGGCCACCTCAAGCCCGCTCGTCTACAGGGATTCAAGGCTAAAGTGGTGTTTTATGGTTAGACCCCTCAACCACTAGGATCCTCTCCTCCTCTTCACAGGTCGCCACGCACGGCAAACACGTAGATGGATGTTTAGATCCCAGAGAAAGTATAGTGAAAGAACATAATTTTCTCCCGTCAGTGGACTCAAAAGACAGCGAAATATGGTCTTCCTATGTGAAAACAGACAGACAGACCTTCTCTGAGAGGTCCCTTCACCACGTACAGGAATCTACACTGAGAGGCCGAGATATGGTCTAGGACCTTTGTGCATGATATGAAGGCCCATGAAGTTTATTGACTTTCGAGCGGGACGGAAGTGCAGTAAAATATCGACAGTTTCGCTATTTCATGACTTTAAGGTTAAATGTTGTTAACAAAAAAATCTTTTTAAGAGCATATTATAATAGAAACAAAACATTAAATTTCCGCAAAATAAATATTTAATTGTTCTTAACTTTATAAATGTGTTTTTGTGTGATTTTTTATGATTCCGTATATTAACTGGTGTTACTATACTACTTATTAGTAATAATATTTGTATGAATTTTTTTACAATTCTTTATTTCTAAATATGTACATTCAAATAAAACTCCAATGCGCTAATGAGCAATATGGCCACAAGAGGTATAGGCCTAACTTTAAATTTTCATGGAATCGAGATTAATTTCATGGTTACCATAACAATCTTCTTTATCATTAAAGTAGAGATAAGTAAATAACTTTAATTTTAAATTTAAATAATCTAGAGTTTATCATCATTGTCTTTTTTTACATATTAAAATATTTTTGTGATTTTGTTTTTATAAAAACACACAACACCTGTGAAGATAATAAGGGTAATAATCTTATTTCTGTTGGTTAGAAAAGACGTCTTTTGGCTTACAAAAATTCAGTTGCATTCGTTACTGTCAGGTTAAAGTAGTATCTGAGAAATATTTTAGTGGTAGGTTTATGTTTGTTTAACAGATCGAAACTATAAATCTTCTGTCAAGGTATTTTAATACAGCAAGAATAAAACTCTAAAGTTATTACACATAATTATTCAAATAAGGTTCCTTACGCCTAAGGTAGGCCTAACCGTTTTACCTAGGTTCATCAAATTAACGTTCCAATAAGAACGACACTAAGTTCTGTATTTTTAAATTACTTTTTTAGCTTCTTTTGTTTAATTTTAGAACTTGAGTTAGGAGTCAGGCTAAACCCTAGGACAATACCTTCCTTGTGATCAGCTCTAATGTTATAGTTTTTTTGATAACTTAGAACTAGCTTCAAACAAAAATTTCAAATTTCAAAATACTACCTTTTCAAACGATTCAGTTTTCGAATATATTGTTTGATAAAAAAAATGTTTCGGTTGTCGAACATAAACTCGGTTCCCGAAGCAAGCTGTCGTGGCCCGAAATAACCCGACTGATGACGTAATGCGTAATTTTTGGAGGTTGCAAACGGATTAATTTAATTTACAGTATTTTTTATAGGAAAAATTGATTCAGTTTTTGAACAGCTTTCTGGAATGGATTAAATTAGAGAACCGAGGTACCACCGTGTGATAAAACATTACAATTTAAAGGAAATCTATTCATAAATAAAGTAATATGAAAGTAACCACCTTATCTGGAACCTTTAATATTTCAAATATTATATATGCAAAAACGGCTGGTTTGGGTTGAGAAAATATTTTACATACACTTCTATGTAAAATATTTTCTCAACCCAAACCAGCCGTTTTTGCATATATATTTCTCTACAAGTGCGTTTTCTCGACATCACTGATTTAAAACATTAGCATTAGTTTATAAAAGTTTACACTGCTGAAGCTTATGTTAACTTTAACCGCGATTACTTATAACCGAAAACTCGTGTAACAAAACATAAGGTATGGTTTTGTTTTTTTCCTATTGTGTAAAGAAACTTACAAATTAGGATTTACTTTTTTATCGTGTTTTGAAATGTACGGAGCTTGTAACATTAATCAGCTACTCGGTCATTCGTTTTTCATAGATGCGGTTACTAATCACGCCACTTCTGGTCTTGTGACGTTCCCATTGTTGGTTTTGTGATCACGTGACAATACTTAAGATAAAAGCGTGAAAGACGTTACCGTTAGAAACTATATTGATTTACAGTTCTTAATTACGCACCCAAGATATCATTCAAAACAGTATTTTTTCATGCCAGGTTCCAGTGTGATATTTGAAATTGACTTAAGTGTTTTAAATATTTTAATCGTTTTTATAATTTGAATTTACTATTCTTAGCTGCTATTCTCATCAATACCATTTTTAAATTATCAGATATTTCGGCTTGTTATGTATTTTCTGCTGCATTTCGTAAACATATTTATGTAAAATCCATAATAAATGTAATTTTTTGCCACTGTGAAATGTGTTGCCTATTTAGCACTTTTCTTAAATCACTACAGTCAATGAGGCACATGTATATTTTAAATCTCTCTCTCTCTTTTGCTTTGTTTTGGTCACCTTACATGTGCAATGTGCAAGCATGTCATGCATGTTTTTTAACTTTTTTGAAATGTATTACTTTTGAGAACTTTCTAGTTGTTCAGAATAGTGTGCAGAGTTTATATAACACGTTATTTGTTTGATTTGAATTTTCGCACAGTTACATGAGGGCTATCTGCGCTAACCATCCCTAATTTAGCAGAGTAAGACAAGAGGAAAGGCAGCTAGTCATCATCACCCACCGCCAACTCTTGGACTGCTCTTTTACCAACGAATAGTGGGATTGACCACGCTTCATAACGCCCCCAGGCTGAAAAGGCGAGCATGTTTGGTGTGATGGGGATTCGAACCCACGACATTCAGATTACGAGTCCAGTACCTTAACCACCTGGCCATGCCAGGCCAACAAGTAGTCAAAACGGTTATTAAGTTACTTCTACTCCTGTTATCTGTTGCTCAGTTCGTGGTTTCGTATGAAAGTAAAGAACAGTTTTCTTCAACAACAGTTCAGATTCTTTCAAGGCGACAACCTCCCTTTATTTTCTGTCGGGAATTACCAGTCAAGTTAATGGCAGAATTCGCTCTGGAGGACTATGACAGTGCTGCTTTAATGTGATGTTGTAACATAGTTTAATATTATTTAAAATTAAACAATATGGTAGATGCTTCATTCAGTAGAATTTGGAGAGGAATTAGACAGTTTAGATATGTAAGAGCACATGTATTTCAAATTAAACAAGTACTCACTCTGTGTTGTATTTTAAAAAGGATTGTTCATTTTATTTCTGTTTATTTGCAATTTTTTTACAACTGCTGGAAATCCCATCTTTTTCACACACAAGTACCAGTGGTATGATGTTGAGCATATGCGAATCAGAGTTAAGACTAATGTGGAAATGTGACAAGGTCTCGCCACAATCATTCCTTTATATATATTGTACGCTTTTTTGCATGCAGACAACATTACAATGGTGATTATTTGGTCACTTGATTAAATACTCTGACTCCCTACCTGAGTAATTCTTGACAGTCATTAGTCTAAACTGGACTGATGTATCAGTGAGGACTCTGCATGTTAGGTGTCAAAACACTTGAATATGCAAATACCTCATGAAGAGGTGTGTTTGTCAAAGCTCTGAGCATCCACCACACCTTTGCATCAAACTGTGTAATGGAAAGATGTAAAAACAGTAAATGACCACTTCTAGTTTGAGCCCAACTGTTCGCAAGGTGGTATTGCTAACCATATCATACGAAATAGAGAAAACTTGGTCTGTTCATAGATTTCTAGAATGAAGAGGAACATTACTTTGATTAGGAACCATGTTAGTGACCATGACTACGTTGAGTTGAAGTAAGCTAGCTTGCAACATTGACATATGGTTAGTTGAATATGGTATCTGACAATTAGACTGGATCACTAGCTCTCTTAAACAACTACGTTAAGGATGTAGCTCGCCTTGACAGTTCAACAAACTGCTTAGTACTAACCTTTATCATCGACATTTTGGTGAAACCATTTCTTAACAGTCTGAAGAAATGGTGGAGCCATAGTGAATGGTAAATAATCTTTCCAAATCCACGGCCAAGTTGTACATACTCAAAAATAGATGAGCTGATGAGGGCGGGACATCACCATTATCAACAGGCAAGGAAGAAACAAAGAAGTACCTAAAGAAAGGGGTAATCTTTGACAAACATCCCAACTTCACCAGCCACATAAATACTCTGACAGCTAGAGCTACCAAAAGCAATGCTGTGAAAGGTGCAGCTGTAAATCGAGCTGAAGAACAGAACCTACTTATTGTATTGTCTATTCCATTCTGAATTATACAGCACCGATAACCAGTTTGATTGCTGTATAACTTGATAAGACTGAAAACGTACAAAACATGCTTAAGACTGGTCACAGGAAATAATTCAAGTTCTTCTATCAGTGCGGCATCACGTAACACCTACAGCATATGCAAGCAAAATTATACCCAGAGACTTGCAGTGTAAAAAAAAGAAATGCATTGAATCATTATCCACCACAATCTAATCTTAGATATTTTAATTTAGCGTAAGTGGAAATGGAAAGCATGAAGGAAACTCTCTTTTAAATAACTAAAAGCAATGAAACATAAATAGGCAATGTCACTAACAATACTTGCAACTGACTCACAGGATACACTACATTAACATTGAGATTGATTGACCATCAAATGGATGGCAGAAAGCAAAGCAATTGAACAGCAAGATCACCATATGGATATACGTACCATTGCACGGGTTGGACCCCTTTATATCCGGTACTGTCTGTGGTGTAGTTTGTACAGTATTCAAGCTGAGAGATGACTTAGAGTGTTGTATGAGTTACCATGACTTCCTTATTTGTTCGAGTTTTTCATTCTTCTTCGTGTCTTAACTATCCTTGCAAAACGTCCCGACTGGTACGGCGGACTAACTGCTTGAAACCGGATTTTGATATCCGAGGTGTGCGGAGCACAGATAGCCCATTGTGTAGCTTTGTGCTTAATTCCAATTAATCATTCAATCAATCAGTATTTGCAAAATTTATCCTAAGTCTGCTGTATATTAACGATCCTTAAACTTTAACCTGCAGAGCATAAATTTCCTTTATATACTCTTCAAAAAAAGAAACGCAAAAGGAATATTTTTGTTATTTTAAATAGAAATATATGTAATAACGTTACAAGCTCAAAGTATGTGATGTTACACGTGTTAATGCACTGATCGTCAGACCAAAGTGACAATAAAAGTTGTGCACTTTGAAAACGGAGGAAAACATCGGATTTTTCGCCAAAACGCATGCGTGACCAATAAATTTGTTGCATGTTCTGCAAGTGCAACATGTGCAAAATCCCTATAAAAGTGACGGGTTCTCGGTTTCCATAGCTCAGTGTTAAGCCACCGACACGCAATACAGCTTCGCCAAGACTGACTGAAGCACAACGCAACAACACCATTGATCGTTGGAAGCAGGCGAATCTCGATCAGATGTTGCCAGAGCTGTGAATGTCCACCAAAGCACCATTACAAGGCTATGGAATTGTCACCAACAACATGGATTAACTCGTGACCGTCCACGATCTGGCAGACCTCGTGTGACCACGCCCGCACAAGATCGCTACATTCGGTTACGTCACCTTCGGGATAGGACCACCACTGCGACGTCTACTGCCTCAAGAGACCTTTTGCACATTCGAGGGAATCTTACGGCTCAACGATACGTCGACGAGATTCTAAGACCCCATGTGAAACCCATCATGGTGAACTTCAATGACGTTTTTCAACATGACAACGCCCGTCCTCACACATCCCGACTCACCACTGTCTTCTTGAGACACCACAACATCAACGTTCTTCCCTGGCCCTCCAGATCACCACATTTAAGCCCCATCGAACATCTTTGGGACGAGTTCGACCGACGTCTGCGACGGAGACAACCTCAACCGCAGACTCTACCTCAGCTTGCAGCAGCTTTGCAGGCTGAGTGGACAGCCATTCCACAGGATGTGATTCGTCATATCAACGCTTCCATGGGCAGGAGATGCCAAGTAGTTATTGATGCTTACGGGAGGCATACTCGTTATTGACGTTGAGTGACGTTAAACTTCAACCAATGAGCGTGGACTTCGCCTTTGCAGACTTTGGATGTTCAGCAGTGAATGTGCAGTTTCACACATGTCAAACAGAACTACCTGAAATAAACTTGTTAACAAGTTGTCTCATATTTTGCCTTTTGCGTTTTTTTTTTTGAAGAGTATATTAAGTAAAGTATCTGAAACCAAGTGATTCATCAACAGTTACCTAGAAATATCTGTTTCAATGAAATCCAAACCTCATCAGTAAATTGTGACTATTAAAAAGATAAAAGAAAACAAGAGTTGTGGTATTTTATGGATGGTGTTTTTGATCATACCACTATATTTTATTGAAATTTCTAGAATATTTAAAATTGGTGCCATTCACGTATTGTTGAGAATTATTCATCCAAACAAGCTGTTTAAAATGATAAAAACTTGAAACCTAATTTACCACTTGTCATTGAGTTACACTGATTACAAATAATTCCACTTGCCATTTTCAAAGTTGTATGTTAATTACATTTTTCTTTAAATTCTTTTTACTTTTGTGTAATTTAAACTTGTCTAGGTTTTAAAATGGATTCATGCTATTAAATGAGTAATGGTTACATGAAGCTACAAGCCATGTCCTTAAACAATCTTAGTATTTTCGAAAACAGAGGGCCTGGCATGGCCAAGCGCGTAAGGCGTGCGACTCAAAATCCGAGGGTCGCGGGTTCGCGCCCGCGTCGCGCTAAACATGCTCGCCCTCCCAGCCGTGGGGGCGTATAATGTGACGGTCAATTCCACTATTCGTTGGTAAAAGAATATCCCAAGAGTTGGCGGTGGGTGGTGATGACTAGCTGCCTTCCCTCTAGTCTTACACTGCTAAATTAGGGACGGCTAGCACAGATAGCCCTCGAGTAGCTTTGTGCGAAATTCCAAAACAAACAATCAAAACAGAGTTTAAAATTTCTGAGAAATATTTTCTCTATCGTGACTCAGGAAACTTTTAAAAGTAAAGATATCGTAACTTCTAGAAGCGGGGTGAATGATTCTCATGTTGTCAATTTGTACCCACTTCTTCTGGTTTTTGACTAGGATTCTTCTTCTGTTTGTTTCTACTGTCCTGTCACGGGTGTTGATACATAATTGACGTAAGAAACGTCTTTCATAGCTGTGTTGAATTTCGTTTACTATTTGTTTAATGGCTTTAGTGAATTCATTATAACTGTTTTGCATTTCTGATTTCTTCCTAGTTAACTTGTAAAACTTCGTACTTCAAAGTATTAATAGAGATTGTTTGAAGCATGGCCAGGTGGTTAAGGCACTCAACTCGCAATCTGAGGGTCGAGGATTCGAATCCCCTTCACACCAAATATGGTCGCCCTTTCAGCTGTGGGGGGCGTTATAATGTGACGGTCAACTTAACTATTCGTTTGTAAAAGAGTAGCGCAAGAGTTAATGGGAATGACTAGTCTTACACAGAGAAATAATAGAAACAACAAATGTTTAGTCGTGGTCTCCGCTGATGTTTTCGTGCACTTGGAAGTTGGATATGCGAGGTATTAATTCATATAGAAAACATTTTCAAGTCTGGTATAAAGTAATGTATTATAATTATGATTGAGCGTGAAATGTTACTGTTAGATTTACACCGAGTCTATTTTTTGTTTTAATCATGTAAGATGGAGGATTTTATTAGTACTTATTTGAATGAGGCCCGTTTCAGAGTAGTGGAAGATAATTAATATAAGCAGCATATAAAAAATGGCTATTCCTCTTTTGTTTGGAGACAATGTTGAAGTTAGGACACTATTATCGTTTAGTAATGTTTCACTAAACTTTTATTTTGGTAACTTGTTTTTATTACAGCAGGTTAAATCTTTTTTATTTATATTAATGTCAGGTTATCATTTGGATTTAACTTTGTGTAAAAGTGATAATAACGAGCAACTTCAATTCTAGTTAATTTTTAAGGTTTTTTATTTAATTTCTTTAGTTTTGGAAGATGTTTATAATGGAGTGATACACCCACCTGATAAGAGCTTTTATCTCGCTCTTACAAGTTTCACACAAACTGTTAAGATAGTTATCTTTGGTTTGCGTTTTGGCATTATAATTGTGCTTGTTTTTTACAAATGCACAACTTCATGCTCTATTGAAAATTACGTTATTAAATTAAAGGAAGCTGCATTCTTAAGATAGCATGTTATCTGTAAATTTAAAATACCAATACATATTTTTTTTGCAATATGCTCCACTTTACACTGATCTTTCCCACATAAAGTGAGTAACCCAGTACAGTAGTTGGCTAGGACGATATGAACCTATTGGATCACTTCACCGACAGAGATGCCAATAAGTGCAACAGGAATCTGAGACAAATAGCAGGGAAAGAGAAAGGGTAATCTGTATAAATAAAAATATACAAAACTGAAAATTGAGGTCAAGCCGAGAACCAATTTTTCAAAGTAATTTTATTTAAAAACTGAGAAATTCCCTCACTCTACACTTGTATAAACTCAAATATTACACTTTAAAAATACACAATCTGTTCTACCAATATCAGCGTGAATTGTAAAAACCATTTAAATATTACACTTTAAAAATACACAATCTGTTCTACCGATACCAATATCAGCATGAATTTTAAAAACCATTTAAACCATAAATAGTGAGATATCTTTAAGGTGTCCCCATTCTAAACACTATTCTCATGAAATATGCACATACACAATAAAATCAAAACCAAGGTTCCTTTTTCCTCATATTAAGTTCACGTTTTCAAGTGCCACACTCAAAGCTTACAAAGGACTTCTGGAGACTGTAGGTGGAGAAGAATCAAAGGAGTTGAACTGTCTTCTCCCTTATCTGTCTTTTGTTTTCACACAGTTTGGTTCAACAAAGGGAATATCACTGACATCAAGAGGATTTTGAAAGGTCTTGTTGCTAATCACACCAGAAGATGTGCTAATTGCCCTCTTCGAAACTGAAGAAATAACACTTTTCTTTGGAGTGTGATGGCTTGGAGTTTGAGAGTATTCTCCAATTCTGCTCCTATTCCTTAATGCACACTAATTTCAGGTCAGACCAAGAACCAATTTTTCAAAGTAATTGTATTTAAAAAACTGAGAAATTCCCTCACTCTACACTTGTATAAACTCAAATATTACACTTTAAAAATACACAATCTGTTCTACCAATATCAGCGTGAATTTTAAAAACCATTTAAATATTACACTTTAAAAATACACAATATGTTCTACCAATATCAGCATTTTATAAAGTAAAATATTACACTTTAAAAATACACAATCTGTTCTACCGATATCAGCATGAATTTTAAAAACCATTTAAACCCTAATAAGTGAGACATCTCTAAGGTGTCCCCATTCTAAACACTCTTCACATGAAATATGTACATACACAATCTACCACATAGATTTGGAGAATCGTTTTCATCACATGTGTTTCTTGAACTTTTTGCTCTTGATAACCGTCTTTGGGAAGAAACTAGAAGCTTCATTGAAGGGTGTGAGAGTTCTTTTCTAACACTTGTGTACCAAAGTTGTTGATATATCAGACTTTAGGTGTAAAGTAGCCAAAACATGTATAGAGATACCGAAATGTTTTACAACTGGATCATTTGCTGAAATGGTTGAATGGCTGCATAGGTTGGTACGACATGCTAAGGTTAATTATAGGGTTTTTAGCTTGGAAATATTTTCAATGCTGGTCAATGAACCAGAAAGAACCCAGAAGTAAAACAAAATAATGTCAGCAGACAAGCAGATAAGATACTGATTAATTTCTGAACCTCTTCAAGAGACAGGTCAGTATCTTATCCAATGCACTTTCTGATTTTACTACCTTATTGGAAGGTTTTACTCCGAAATTTAATATACATCTCATTGAACATGTTATCCAGCAGTTAACAGAACTGGCAAAAATAGAAGCTGAAAAATGTTTGTTCTTTGACAGTCATCATCAGATTGAAAATACTCGAAAGAGGAGACCAGATATTTCACTGTTAGCTTTTATCGGTTTGAAACATCTTTGTCAGTCTCTGCATGGAGATGTTGAGCTGTTGGATCTCACTGTTATGAAATACCTTCTACCAAACATCCTGATGTTGAGGGAAGTCAATCTATCCCTCGAGCCCAGCAAATAGTTAAAGATAACGCTGTTAATTTTATTTGTTACCTTATGAAGAAGAACCAAGAAGCTTCATTGAAGGGTGTGAGAGTTCTTTTCTAACACTTGTGTACCAAAGTTGTTGATAAATCAGACTTCAGATGTAAAGTAGTCAAAGCATGTATAGAGATACTGAAATGTTTTCCAAGGTAGTAAAATCAGAAAGTGCATTGGATAAGATACTGATTAATTTCTGAACCTCTTCAAGAGACAGGTCAGTAGTCTGCAGAACAATAGGAAAGTTGTTATCTCTAACGTACTGTGACGATCTTCTATCCAAGTCCAAATATGCTGGGATAGGATTCCAGATTGAATAAATATCATAATACTTACCTCATTTCTGTCAGACTTACTTGGATGGCAAAATAAAAACCTACAGAGATAATAATAGTATAGTTGTTAATGATTTTGTTGTTAAACGTTTTCATACAAATACATCTTTAATAATTGGTTTTTAAACATTTGTATTTGTAGCAACAGTGTTAACAATAGATCACTGGTATTTGGTAGTTAGTATTTGTTTTCAGGCCACAAGTATAATTACAGTGGTTTTAGATCAGTGTAACAGTTACGTGTTCATGTTTCATTTAGGAACTTAATACTGACATATACTTTTAATTTTACTTATTCTATGATATTATTGTCTTTAAGGATAATTTAATTAAATGGTAAGGTTTTGTTTTGTTTATTTGTTTTGAATTTCGTGCAAAGCTACTCAAGGGCTATCTGCGTTAGCCATCCCTAATTTAGCAGTGTAAGACTAGAGGAAAGGCAGCTAGTTATCACCACCCACTGACAACTCTTGGCCTCCTATTTTACTAACAAATAGTGGGATTGACCATCACATTATAATGTCCCACAGCTAAAAGGGCAAGAACGTTTGGTGTGACAGGGATTCGAACCGGCAACCTTCAGATTACAAGTCAAGTTTCTTAACCATCTGGCTTTGTTGGGCCACTAATATCTGGTAAGGAACCTGCTAGGTTGAATAAATAATATTAAAATACAATAAGAGTAACTTTTACATAAGGTAAATTTTGACTTTTAATAACTTCATCCTTTCGACCTTTGGTAAGACATAATCATCAGTTAGAAATAGTTGTTATTGTATTTTGAAATTATCTCTTACCTTATTTTCTGAGATATTATACCCTGATACTTGCCAGGTTAGTTTTGTTTTCCCTGTAATGAATTAACTACAAAATAATAAGTTGAATACATAATCATTTTATCTTTCGTTAAATTCTAACTTACGAAATATATTAATAAACTAGATATTTGGTGAAACGACCTCTAACGTGTTTTCTTTCAACAGCAGATAAAAACAAAATGAAGAGTAAGAACAATATTTTTTCAAGTTCATACGTCATGTTGTGTTGTATCGTACAGTTTATAATTCTTTTCGTGATTTATGGCATGTGCACGGTATACTAACGTCACGACAGTACAAATTATAACGTTAAGTACCCCTTATATGGCATCATTTTAGTGTTTACTGACTGAGAGACAGACAGATAACACCCTACAGTATAATAGTGCAAATGGTTAAAACAGAAGATCACCAAAGGCTCTCTTACACCGCAATTAAAATAAAAAGAGCCGCTCTGTATTCGGAGAGTGGTTGAGAATTGATACCATATTATTAGTATCCTCCGGTGTAGAGTGACGTGAGTGGGGTTTGATACGTCACGTGGGGAGAAAACAGTTGTAGTTAAAGTACAGATTGTTGTTTTTCTTTCATATTAACATGGATTAAAAGTTAAAGTATCCAATTAGTGTCATGCCACACGGATGTTGGTAAAAAACATAAAAACACCGCATGGTTATAAAAAAAGTTGTGTCTCTTAGTGTCTAAAATTTGAGCCAAAATGTAGATAAATCCAGTAAGTAATTTCAATTGAAAATATCAGTATAAATATATTCAGAGACATTCCAGAAGGGTTAGGAAAATTATGAATCTCGACCTTTAACATATTTCTGTTCAAATGTATGATAGTCTAAAACACCAACTAAATATCCATTGTAAGTTACAATTTATCTTTCTCTACACATATAATATCAAAAGGAGTTTTTTTCTAGATCTCTGGTGCCCCGATAAAGTTCATGCTAATAATACCATTTTGTGGATCAGATAATGATTATTGTATAAAGAACACTTTTATGTAATAACTTGACCACTAACCAAATATCGTCATTTCACCAGGTAAAATATATCTAAGTAGTCAGTACGACTTCCAGTTGTATCAGAAAAGTACAGAAAACAAACCCAACATTCTCTGTAAAGCCACTTCACCCCAAAGTTTTAGTATTTAACCTTCGTCTAAACAATTCATTAAGAAAAATGACTATTTAGTCGTATGTACTCAGTAACGTTGGTTTTTGAAAGCCGAAAGAAGGCCAGTAAGGCCATATCTTGACCACTTGTTAATAGCTGCAATTAATGAATTTAAACTTGCTTCTTGTAATGCAATACATTACGTTGTATATATGCAATATAAAAATTCAGTATCCTGCTAAAATCATAAAAACCTGAGACTTACAGATCGTCACACATTGGTTACCTCAGTGTCACATGATCGTTTAGATCTTCAAAATGACGAAACATAATATTTCTCCATTTCACGAGAAACAGATTTTCGTAAACGGTGGAGAAACTTCTTCAGAGATTTTTTGGATTTTTTGTCACTGAAATAGAAACAATAATTACAAATACTGAATTTGTTTTGGTACATTTACACAAAAGTGAATTTCATCAGAGAAGATCTATAGATCTATATTTATTTATATAAACTGTATTATACTGATAAATTCTGGCATTAGGTTTAGTGGCTAATAACTTTAATAACATTGACAAATGTCATGATTTAAATAAGTTCAAACATAAACAAAATATTGTTAAATCAATTTGACAGTACGAGTAGTGTCTCAACAACTACTAGATCTACCGTATACCAGCTAAACTGAAGAGTCCTAATATTACATGAAATACTTCGATAACACAGGGTTTAGTAGATGTGATGTACTTTACATCTTGAAGTTCGTCATGTGAAATTAAACGTGCTAGAATATTTACATGTTGGCATAAATATCGACTAAATATTCAATGTGTATTTGAGGGTCAGGTAAAATACGTCACAAAATTTGTTTTCCTGATTTTCAAATATAAGAATTAAAGGTTCAGATAAAATTATAATTGAATTTTTAATTCATGGTTAATCCCACTATTCTTTGATTGAAGAGTAGCCCAAAAGTTAGCGGTGTGTGGTCATGACAAACTGCCTTTCCTTTAGTCGTCCGCTGCTATATTAATGACAATTAGAGCAGATGGTTTTCCTGCAGCTTTACGCGAAATTCCAAAACAAACAAACAACTCTAACACCATGACTGTTTGATAGTAACTAATACACAAAACAAACAAACAACTATGACACCATGACTGTTTGATAGTAACTAATACACATCACTGGTGTATGTTCTTCAAATCTATCAATATATATGTTCACCATGGTGATTGAAAAACAACTATAAAGAAAAATATATAATATACATTAACTGATACACATATTTTTCAAACCTAACGTGTCCTATTTGATTTAGAAAACATATGGAAACGTCTTTCTAGTTTCAAAATGTTTATTCAGTACTTCATTTGGCTAGGTTGTTTTGAATTTTGCACAATGATACATGTGGGTTATCTGCGCTAATTGTCCTTAACTTAGTAGTTATAGACTAGAAAAAGAAGACATATAATCAACACCACCCAATGTTAACAACTCGGTTACACTTTTACCAACAAATAGTGAGACTGATCATCATATTATAATAGACACCCCCCCCCAGCTGAACTGAAAGTGTGTTTGGTATGACGGGAGTTCAAATCTGCGTCCTGCAGATTGTGAGAAGAACGCTCGGAGAACTATTTAAGCTGAGTGTGAGGTTTATTTCAAAATAATACCTTTCAGGTACGTCCACTTTTCTAGTTTCCATGATTTCCCCCGTATAAATGTTGTCTGACAATATAACTGAAAAAGAAAGATTATAAAATTGTTTTCATCAATAACTTCATTTCTAAGACGCTTCTAACTGGTATATTTATGAATCATTATATACACAATAACACAGACACACATCAAAATACGTATATAAGACGTGAAGTGAACAATTTTTTTTTTCTAGGGAGAAAACCCTACATTTAGAAACTCAAAATTACATTTTATTACAACTTTGTACCCACAACGAAGACTTAGAAACCTAATAGAACTAATTAAAAAATGTAACACCGTCTACAGGTCAAGCCCATACATAATAGATGGGCCTTTTATTAAAGTTCAAAACCTTAAAAAATAATATATAAACCCTGGTCTCCTACCAACATTCCATTCTACACCAGAAATTACTATTCTGTAGAATAACTTGAGCATTGACATTAAACGTTGAAAGAAAATAAACACCTTATTACCTAACCCTGAATAACTTCTACTGCAGGAACAATGCAAGGCGCATACATAGTATCCCATGCGAATGTGTTGAGATCACTTCGTTATATTTATAAATCTTTGAATGCCAGCTCATTGTTGTATTAGCCTAATGATGTACTTTACTGAAGCATTAAATGTTGACATGAAAGAAACTGTAATAGAGACACAGAACGTGATCTAAAATATCGTTTACATTAAGTATGTAGAAGAAGTAAAAATAATGATAATTCGGCCATAGCAGACTATTTACAACAAATATAATTAGAATATAATGAGTGAAGGTAGTCATTGTGGGCTTAACCGTAAGGTATTAGAACCAATGACATCCGTGAAACACTGGAAATACGAAAGAGGACACAAATATAATGAATCATGAAACAGAGACGAAGGTCAAACGTAAGAGACTTTTCACAATGTATTTGTTTTATCTGAGCTACATTTGTTAGACACTGTACAACAATGTTTATAAACGTTATGAACTTATGAGTTATAATCATCAGAAGAACGTGAATGTTGTTGATACGTACATCTTTTATAGGAAAAGAGAGTATTTTAGATCTGCAGTTGGGGTAAATTTGAGAGGGGGAGAGAAGGAGGTATTTCCTCTTGTCTACAAATAACACAAATGTTTCAGAAAGATTCTCACTGAAACTCTTAAAGATATATTTTACCTTCTTCTTTGCAACAGAAGGAGACACTTTTCCTAATTTTCTTGTTGATCATTGGATTCTAATGAAACAAAAAATATGTATATTTAACCAAAACTTCGTTCCTTTGTTTAAATTTAAGCCAAAGCTACAAAATGGACAAAATGAATTCTATTTCTATTGTAATCAAAAATAAGGTACAAATATAATAACATCTTAATTTATAAAGGAAAATTTAGGCATTCAGTGGTGGCTGTTTATGTTATGAAAGTATGTGAACTGGTTTATCTAAATAACAGTAAATATAGATAAAAAGAAATGTGTAAATGTTGCTATACAAACTCTACAGTTCTCTGGACAACAAATTAAATGTTGAATCACTGTTAGGTTTTGACAAAAGAGGTAGTAATGCATTTTTCATGAACATTATTGAATGGTAATGGTAGAAACAGAAGAATGACAGTGGTTGATATGTTAACATTACAGCTACTGTTTGCTGCCTCAAACATTTGTTAATCTTGAAATTTAGTTTTACATTTACTGCCCATATATTTTTCAGAGTTAAGAAGTACATATACATTTCCTGTATCCAACTTTATGTAATGTTTAAATATATGTATGTATAAACATTGAGAGACATGGAATTTTGTGTAGTGGTGTTTTTGTGCTTGTAAGGTACTTGTTTTTCTACCCTTTAACACCATTTATACCTTAAGTTCATACCAGATGAAACATCTTCTTATCTACTACATAAAGAATTGAAAAACCCTTTTCACAAAACACCTGAGTTGTAAATTTTTTTTTAAACTGGTCACAACTGATGTGACCTCTTACATCAGAGACTTTGGGAGGTCATGTGAGCCATGGTTTCATAAACTAGTTCCAGAAGGTGCATTAGTAGCAGTGAATAGTTACAAGTTGAGTTAGTAAGAATGTGTTGCTAAAGGTATGTTAGCAACAAGCTTCTCAAAAGAAAAACACACACATTTTGTTCACAGTTCATACATGTTGTTGCAACGTGGAAGAATGCTGAAAACCCAGCAACAGTAACATACAACCTTTACTAAACAGAGTAGAACTGTAACATAGTAAATTGAGAATTAAAATAATTGCACATGAAACACAAGTCGTATTATTTAAATAATTGTACAGAAAAATCAAATTAATATCACAGTTATATCTAGCTGGTACTCTCTTACAGGTAGCAATATCAGAAAAAATTCTTAGGTATTTCATTTGACTCAAAATTGAACTGGATGCCACACATTAATAACATAAAAACAAGAATTTGGAAAGGAGCATGTTACCCCAGGAGTTTCACTGGTAATAAACAACCAGAAAACATTTAAAATTTACAGAACATACATAAGATTACTTATAACATGTGCCTGAATAATATGGATAAATGTATCAACAAAGTACAGCAACTACAAATGAAAACATATAGAGTCTCATGATCATCAAACTCAGTATTCTTACACCTCTATTCAAACATGTGAACTCTACTAGACAGACTCCTGAATAACTCTCTTCTTGTCTTACACTGCTAAATTGTGTATTTTATGGCAGTAAACGTTTTAATGAAGGTATCTATAGAACAATATTTTCATGTTTTTTCTTTTGGGGTACTAATGTAAAACATAAAATATTACTCTTAAAAAAATATTTTATAAATTCTTGGTGCCCCAAGCGGTATGTCTGTGGACTTACTACGCCAGAAACCTGGTTTTAATACATGTAGTTGGCAAAGCAGAGATAACCAGTCGTGTAACTTTGTGCTGCGTTTCAAATAATTAATCACTCAATTAAAATTTTGGCGCCATTATAACTAGGTAGTAGTAAGTTTTGTTTGTTTGTTTGTTTGTTTGGGAATTTCGGACAAAGCTACTCGAGGGCTATCTGTGCTAGCCGTCCCTAATTTAGCAGTGTAAGACTAGAGGGAAGGCAGCTAGTCATCACCACCCACCGCCAACTCTTGGGCTATTCTTTTACCAACGAATAGTGGGATTGACCGTCACATTATACACCCCCACGGCTGGGAGGGCGAGCATGTTTAGCGCGACGCGGGCAGGTAGTGGTAAGAGTGCAGAAGAAGCTGGTTGTGTAAAGTTACTAAGAACTTCCAAACACTGAAAACAGTCACTAAGGCTTACAGAGAAAACAAATAATAGTAAAAGAATGGAAGTATAGGATAAAAGAATTCTATTTCTATTATAATAAAAAACAAAGTATAAATATTAAAACATCTTAATTTATTTTGGAAAATGTATTGATTAATTGTGCATTTTTCTAAAAATTCACGATTTATTATCTTGCACATGCTTGTATTTTAAAAATAATATATGTTTTTATTTTAGATTATTTATGTTTAGTTGAAAAACGATATTTGTATGTTTTTGTTACAGGTTCTCAGTAAAACTATTTCTTAAACAGTGACCTTTAAAGTCAAAATTATGGTGAAAGAAATTAATAAAAGAAAAATAAAGGTGAGATATTCCAGTGCTTAATTAGATATATTTGTATTATATTTACCTGGAATAAATTTATTTTCATCAAATAATCGATATCTGTATATAGGAGGATAAACTTTGATGATTAACAAATGTTAGGAATACATTGAACTCATTTTATTTTTAAGTATCACGTATGTAGTTTTTAATATTTTCGCCTAGCAATATCTAATGCAAATATTAATCTGTCCTTGATATAAATATATGATGGTTTGTTATTTTTATAATTTAACGACACTTCGGTGAATACAAGTGGAGAACAAATAATATTAATGTTAAATTATTTTCAACGATAATGAAATTTATCAATATAAGTCCAATATACACTGCTGGCCAAAATCTTAAGGCCAACGAACATGAAGAAAAATATGCATTTTGCATTGTTAGACTGAACCACTTATTTAAGTAGAGCTTCGAAAGATGAAAATAAAAAGTGGAAAATAAAAATAAAAAACTCTTTTATCATTTAATATGGAAAATGTTATGAAATACCCTAACCAAGTTTTTGTTAAACTAAAATCTACTGCCTTTACAAAAGTTAAATCCAATCCTTTCTAAAGACTAAACACCTGTAAAAAATAAAACTGTTTCAGCTGAAGATGGCTCTAACCCTGCCAAGATTTATATATTTGTCCCATAGACTTACTATTCTCTCTGTTAGACATGAGAAAAAAAGATACATCAACACTTTCAATTTTCTTTACACTCATAAACACCTCATTGAGATCCCCACTAACTCTTCTTTTTTCACAGGAAAACAATTTGAGAAATTTCAACCTTTCCTCACATGACAACCCTTTCATCCTAAGCACCATTCTAGTAACCTTTTCCAAAAATCCTATTTGTCCTACCACCTGCAATAGCACGTTGCTTGGATTGCTTTTAGAGACTGATCAACTGTTACACCAAGATCTTTTTCTTTCTTAACACTGTTAAGGTTATTCCCATTCAAATCATACTAAAAATTCAAGTTGTGATAACCCACATGCATTATTTGTATATATGCCAAAATATTTGTTAGACAAGATTTTTCCTCAGTAAAACAATCTTGACTATTCTATAAAAATCTAAAGTTTGTTAAATGGCTTTGTAAAACATCTAACAAACATCCCAAAATGTTCTAACAGCTGATGTAAGACTATTAGGTCTGTTACTACTGGGATAATCTTTATCACCTGCCTTGAAAAGACAGTTACATGAGGTAACTTCCAGTATTCTGCCCACTATTCAAGGGCTGAGACAAAATATAAAGTGACTCATTTAGGGTTCTGTCCCAATCCTAACATTTTATTTACCCTTACTCCTAATTATATTTCCAACCAATCTTTTCTCTTACACTATTTTTCTCTTACACAAACAACAGCACGTGCGTTTCTAAGCCTTGTGGATAGAGTGTGGAGATCATTTTTGTAGGCTTCGAACATTAATTTTTTTTTAATGAAAAATATATCAAATTACTGAATTAGTATCCTCAAAATCCCTGTAATTTAGTACGGTCTCTAAGTTAAGTATATGTGGGTTGAAAAAATCCCATTCCTATTCAGAGTAACGACTTTTTCATTACACATCTACAGTTTCGGCAAAATTCTTTGTTTCGCTTTTGAGGCGGGAGGTTCTTATATCTAGCTTGTATATATCTCATAGTCGAGTTCTAAATCCTCCGGTACTTGTAAATATTATATGGTGAGCGTAATAACTAGAAACTGAGCAGTAAGACAACTGGACGTGTGATGTGACACAATAACCGATACTATTTTCTATATATTTTCTTCTAAATTAAGAAATTAAAACGTATATAATTTTAATATTCAAATTATAAACTACGTTTTGCTGCCAATCTCATTGACTTAAGTGGTAAACATGTTATTTAATAAAACTTTTGAAAATAACACTCCAAACGTCGTGACACGTGCACGTTAACCTACATTTAAAGTTTTTATCTTACAAACAACCAAATATTTTAAAGAAAGAAAATATATAGAATCTATACTCTTGGATAAAAAGAAATTTATAAATGAACAGAGACAATGGATGGAACTTAAAAGTAAACTACCATTTAAGAAACAACATATTATACCAATAGACCTGGAACTATTTAACACTTCCATATTCTGGAGTATCACACAGTCTCACTATTTATTTTTAACACTGTCTTTTATCCTTTCCAATTATTATTGTTTGTTAACACCTTCTATTTTCATTCTATATATTTTTAAAGTTCATCATAAAATATACTGTAGTCTTCACTCTTTTTGTATCTCATAAAATAGTTATATATGTAATATGTTAGTGTAGTTATATAGTTAGTATTACAATTGTGCTTTAATGTTAGAACAACAAGAAACCAAATATAATAATACGTCTATTCATAGAGTTATAGACACACAGAGAGAGAGAGAGAGAGCACTCTCACACATTGACCAATCACAGGCTGTGACGTAATAGAGGTTTCAAAACGGCCGCTAAAACAGGAACAATGTAAACAACACACTAGCACGCGTGAGTTTCGAAGGGGGTGAAAATTACCTGAGAAAATTATATAATTGTCTTAACATGTCTGCAATTACAGCAATTATGAAGCAAATTGCGTGCATGAAGTAAACTTGCGCAGTTAATAGCTAGTCTTATTGTCGAATAACACCCAGTGGGCATTATAACGTACCTGAATCCGTAGAAATTTAGTCTCTATATTTACGTATGAGTAAAGGCATGGTGCCTAAATTCGCCAATGAGCTTATATATATTTCAACAAATAAATTTCCCATATTTTTGTGACTGAAAAGCATTGTAGGCAGTCTGGAATACAAAAATGTTCAAATTCCACATTGAAATGTCCTGTCTACAGAGTTTTATAAATCCAGTTGCGAATTTAGACCCTATGGCTCGTTAGCTTCAAAATGTGCGACTTGGTGCTATTTCCTTTCATTGCGTGCTAATTCCCATTCATCTTGTAGAAGCTGATATTAAATGAACAAGAAGATAAAAATAAATGATAAAGACTAATACGCTGCCAGTGCTGATTCGGCCCTCGCTGTTATGACCCGGAAATCTTTTGTGGAAATCTTACCCGGACTGGAAACCTGCCATGTTTAGTATATCATAAAACGATGCAAGGGGTAATTCTGACTTGTGATCAGTCGGGATATTTAGTATATCATAGTTCTAGCTTTTAAAATTGTCAATCACTTTGTTGAGTTTTACATTCAACTCATTACACCGCATACATTTCGTGAGATAACAGTGAAGAATACATAGTCAGACCAACATGTTACTGAAAAATAAGTGATAATATGTACTGTTATTTGGAAGGTATGCCAACTAGCATTAGTTACATTATATATATACAATGTCAAAAAATGTATTAAATTTTACAATGTTAATTTCAGAATAGACATATAGGAGGAAAGAATTTACACAAATTACAGGTGAATCTATGGACCTTCAGAACAAAGAAACATCTGTGTAACAGCATAGCTAAATTATAAAATATATACACTATAATTATATGTATGATTATATATTATTAACATTTTTTGTTTCTAAGGTAACAGCATTGCTAATTAAGCAGCTATTTTGTTTTAAATACTACTACTACATTGTACATCCTATATGTGTGAATGTTGTATATATTAAATATAAAATCATTTTTACAGTGTCATATTATTGTGCAGTATTATATATATATGTACATAACAACTTTAAAGAGACATACACGGTTTAACAATTTTTACATAAATTAATTGAATAAGATGTAAATGTATGATGAGCTCAGGGCCTCATACATAAAAGGAATACATTATGCATAACATTTTTAATAGTTTAACTGATCACCAAGTATCTCATAATAGTAATTATTTTGGTATACACACACAAAGTATTCATATTTGCTCTTTTTGGAGTTCTTCGAATTATAATATTTTGCAATAATAGAAAAAAGAATTATTGCAACATCCAGTTTTGATTTTAACATCTATATAACAAATGAACTACTGTAGAAAATTGTTAATCATTATTCTGTCTGATCTTCCACTGGGACAATTGAACAGTGTGAATGCTCGACACATGATGTCTTTTTCTTGGCAGGTACTGGATATGTTTGCTTGATTTCAGGAACTCGTTTTGTTGGAAGTTGTCTACTTTGTGACTGTACAACTTGCTTATATCGAAGATGACCTGGGATGATGGTTGGCAGTTCACACTTCAATATGTCATCTTCTTTTATGTCTCTTAGGTGCACTCCTGTAAATGGATGAACATTATTTTTTTAAGCTAAGCAGGTTTTCACAAAAAAGGCCATTGGTTGTTTGTTGTTATCTTATTTTTTAAACAGAGCGAAAATTAAATATACGTGTCCTGTAAACAGTAACGAACATAGGCAGTCATTATTATATATTTTATATATGTTATAAAGTCATTGAGTTTATTTTTCAAAAATAAAAATATGAGTTTTCTTTTTAAAATATTAATAAGTATTGACGGTGTTGTCCAAGTAGTTTTATACCTCTCATTTTGCCAGAAAGTTTTTACTGCGTACCCTGTGATGCCTGAAATTCTTCACGACTTACATTCTTCAACCATTGTTGACGAACTGCTTCATCAGAAGGGAACCTAAAAATAAAATTGTTCTGTATCTGAGTTTAAGGATACACTTTCCTACATCTCTCTGCTACATATATTTAAAATATTCTTTTCAAATTTAAAATTGGACAAGAAAAAACAGCATTAGGACCAAAAACGTGTTAGTCTGCACCTAATTTTCACAAGCGGTCATTGTCATTCATGATTTGGCTGCTTGATCGCTTATTCATACCTAAATACTGGTATATGTAATACCTCAGTATACATCAGTACCATATCAAATTCATTTCTGACGTCTAATACCTTAATTAGGCCTACGATGTATAGCCTAGTAGATCTAGTAGAAATTAATACATTACAATACAGTTTGGCTCTTTGGGCCTTGACAGATGCAAAGCAGACGATAATTTGCAACTGCTCGAGCTTCAAAGCCTTCATTTTGAAAGAAAGGTTCATAAATATGAATACTTACTCATAGAAGGAGATTCCTGAGGCCTTTTTACACTTATTTGTGCAATTAAAACAATAACAGCTCTCGAGCATTGTTTGAGAAGTTGGCAATTGTCCGTCAGTATGGCTCGGCATGGTCAAGTGGGTTAAGGTGTTCGACTCGTAATCTGTAAAGAAAAATAAAAAATGAAAACGCGAACACTTATAGCTATCTTTTAAATAAACATTTTGAAATATCTTTATTGTATTCACAGACTGACAGAGAGAACACTACTAAAACAAAAGTCCGACATAGTCGAGTTATTAGGGTGCTAGACTCGTAATCTGAAGGTCACAGGTTCGAATAATCGTCACACCAAACATGCTCACATTTTCAATCGTGGGGGGTAATGTTACGGTCGATCCCACTATACGTTGGTAAAAGAGTTTGTTTGTTTGTTTTGGAATTTCGCACAAAGCTACTCGAGGGCTATCTGTGCTAGCCGTCCCTAATTTAGCAGTGTAAGACTAGAGGGAAGGCAGCTAGTCATCACCACCCACTGCCAACTCTTGGGCTACTTTTTTACCAACGAATAGTGGGATTGACCGTCACTTTATAACGCCCTCACAGCTGGGAGGGCGAGCATGTTTGGCGCGACGCGGGCGCGAACCCGCGACCCTCGGATTACGAGTCGCACGCCTTACGCGCTAGGCCATGCCAGGCCCTTGGTAAAAGAGTAACCCAAGTGTTGGCGGTGGGTGGTGATGACTAGCTGCTTTCCCTCTAGTCTTACACTGCTAAATTAGGGACGGCTAGCGCAGATAGCCCTTGAATAGCTTTGCGCAAAATTCAAAACAACCAAACAAACTGTCAGTAACATTCGGATGTATTTTCCCATTTTTGACAATGGCGGCGACTTCCCCATGTCGTCACACAATCACGTGATCAGAGCTCTCTCTGTTTATAACTGTACATATACTGTAGAACGCACGTTACGTCAAACTATTGATTAATAATAATAATACATATATATCTGGAGTATAAAGGTAGATTTTGATTAAACTTTGCAGAATGGACGACAACTGCGTGTTGTGGAGACACAAGGACAAAGTGTGTAATGTAGTTTTTCAAAATTTTTATCAAAATTCCTACTGTATACAGTACAAGTTTTGAAATAAAACATTGAATTTGAATATATTAATAGTTTCATTTTACGTTCACTGACTGATAAAGTATATTTTAGTACAACTTTCATAGTAATATTAATTGTTAGAACAGGGACGATGTTTCGATCACTGTTGCCATCATTATAAAGAAGACAAGTTTTTATAGTAAAGAACGTTTTAGTATTTAAATCAATACTGAAAATCTAAGAACGTATTTAAATTATAGAAATGATTGTAGTTACTTATTCATGTAAATATTAATGTATCTCAGAACAGTTTTACAACAGTGTTAACACCCACATCAGCCGTCCTGAGATACATTTTTATTTTAAGTGAGTTTCTTGTCAAATAAATATTAATCCCCGTGAATTTTAAAATTATTTAGGTATAGTTAAACAAAAACAATTGAATGACGAATCAATATAAAATCTGTGTAATATTTTATGCAAAATACATAAACTAAGGAACATATGAGGAAGAACTATCAAAGATATATAGAGACAAGATTTGGTGTTTTTTAACAATGAGATTGTTTGATATTATAAATAAAGTTTCTCCGATTTTTCTTCTGTTAGCGTCAGGTCACGTTTTAGTCCTGTGATGTTCTGTTAAAAAAACTGCTTATTTTTAGTGATATTTTCATGGACTTGGGAAGGTGTTTATTGTTGTTCTTTTGGCCTGACATTCAAGTATGTGTGTGTTTTTAATGTATTAACAGGTTCAATAACTACTGTAGTTAACGTTAATGAAACATTTAGTTTATTATATAATTTCTTTATAGATGTTTTCTGTTGTGTACATAGTGAATCCTAAATTTAGAGTGCCTAGATTTTGGTGGTTTACATGATTAGAAAATCAGTTTATGTAATTTTTGTTGTATGTGTTTTTTTCTATTACTTTTAGTTGTGAAATCTTGAGGGGGGTCGTGTGAAGTTAACGTTTCAAATATTAATCGTATCGTTTTTCTCTGTGAAATATTTGTTTTTTTTGTAGATTGTTTATGTTAGAGAAAATATGTTTGTTCATCTTGACAAACAAAATCAAAGAAAACTTCATCTGTATATCTAAACAAAATTGCAGGTTTCTATTTGGAAGTGACTGATTCGTGCTGTACAATAATGTGATACAAGAAAAGAACTTTCAACTACCGGACAATGTATTTCCCCACGGCTTCTCCGTGTGACTGAACTATGTACGAATTTTTGCATTGAAAATAAATAAATGTGGCTAGTCGTAACATTTCAATGAGATGTTCATGTTTTATATTGATTCTCTTTTTGAAATCTTGTGAAATGTTTTCTTCAGCAAAGTTGCATTGCTTCGTGACAAGGGGTTTGAAGAAATAGGTTTAAGACATCAAAGCTAAACATAATAACCTTACTGTATAAACTACGTTAGTGTTGCAGAAGATGTGGAGTGTTGTTTAATCGGGTGCTTATTTTGGTAAAATAACTTGTTAAAATGCAGTTAACGTGTTTATGAAAGTTGCAGTTTAGAAAGTTATAATGATACATGATTGGAGGTAATGCTTTATGAACGTATGGTAAACCGTTGCTTTTGTTGTTATAACTTGATTTGTATGAAAAAAAATATATAGTTTTATCGTTTTTCTTTTAATTGTATTTTAAGTAGATTTCTGGTTCTTTTGTTGTGTATTGGGTTAGTGTCAGTATTTGACTGAACAAACTTAGATGTATCAGTCAATATATTTTCCTTTAAGGAACAGTATTGTTTGATTGTTAAAATATAGATTGAATTTCCTTTATCGGTTCTTTGAATGACAATATTTTCTTTGTTTCTAAAATGTTTTAAGCCTCTTTTTTCTTCTGATGTCAAATTTTGTTTTATAGGTTTACTTTTGTTTAGTATTTATGAAGTTTTTCACTGTATTAATCAATAAAGTTTGTTAATAGGCCCGCTTTTGGTTTGTTACAGAAATTGCTCATTAAATTACTCTTGTTTTTTGGAATGTTAAATATTTCTGATGGCTCGTCTTTGTCCACAGATGAATTAGACGCAGATTCTTTTTGTGGTCTTTGACTTAGGAATAATTGTTGTCGATTGGATTTAAAATTTGATTCTATTATAACTTTTCTGCAGAAGTCTTCCAGGCTATTTTTTAAATTTAACACTGGAATGGTGAAATGAGTTACTGCGTTGTTCACACATTTATTTAGGGCTGTAGTGTGAGGTTCACTGAATTGAAACTTCATAAACTGGACTGTATAGTTCGTTACAGTGTCTGGATTTTTTGTTTTTGTTTTTTTAACTGACGGACAGATTTTCTAGCTCTCTGTCTAGCTTCCAATTGATAGCTAAGCCTTTATAGTAATTGGTTTTATGTATTGACGAAAGTTTAATCGTCAGACGAAGTTAAACTTGTAAGTTTGCTTCGGAAATTCACTTCATTTTTGTAGAGAAATTTCAGCTTTGTGTTTCTCTCTTATAGTTTGTTTTAAACGATTTGTTTAGGATTTTTCAATGATATATTTTATATTTTTGGTTCACTTTTACCTTAAGGAAGGTTGGTGTCAATTTTTCTCATTTGCAACTTTTTTAGAAACGTTAAACTTAACAGCATATTTTTTGAATTTCATCAATTTCTTTGCAATAAAATATTTTTTCTTTGCTATCTCGCAATAACAGTCAGATTGTTTTGGTAAGACTTAAGTCGGTTAATGGTAACATTAGGCTTAGTTGGCTTTTTCAAGATCCGTGTTGCAGAAATTAAGCTAAAAACTGATTTTTAAAATATAGATATATAGATCTATGCTGAGAACTCCCTTTGACGAAATAAATGATTCTTTTTAACTTTTTCTCAACACTCACTGTAATATATTAACCGTTATGCCTATATTAATCGTCAGATCTTCCAAGATCATTAACTTTCCGTTTCATAACTTTCCGCCTGTTTTTCGTCGGTTTGAGTTGTTTTGAATTTCGCGCAAAGCTACTAAAGGGCTATATGCGCTATCCGTCCCTAATTTTAGCAATATAAGACTAGAAGGAAGGCAGCTAGTCATCACCGCCAACTCTTGACCGTCACATTATAACGCTCCCACTGCTGAGAGGGCGTGCATGTTTGGTGGGACAGGGATTCGAACCCGCAACCGTTTTTTGTCGGTCTATCTACATTTTCCACTCATTTCACACTATTTATCTTTATTACCTAATCGTCTGTTCGCTATATTCTTGTCATTAATAATTTTCACACGACAATCGATAATCTCAACAGCAATGGGTTACAAATACAATGTGCAACTGTTATCGAGTTACGTAATTAAACTCGTTATAACGTTTACTTTAAATTAATAGCTTGTAAATGTCATGTTACGAACAATCATAAGCTATTTGCTCACAAAATAAATTTACAACATCTACACTTAACAGCCTTTTATCTCATAACAATGATATAAAACCATATCATCTGAACTTCCTGTAACAAAACTAACATGAGTTGTTGTTCTAGTTGTTCTCGAAAATAAACGAAAATGGTGTTAAAAGGGTATGTCTCCAAAATTATAATCTTATCTTTGGGTAACATGAAATTTGATTCTTTTACGAAAAGATAAAAAATCCGCTTGGGTGTCTCAAATGGAACCCGAATTTGGACGCAGTGTAGATTCTCATTAGCCTGATTAACAGTGTTGATAAACTTAGGGAAAAATACGCTACTATCTAAAATATAAAACGCCTCTTGAAGAAACAGACAGACCGCTTAGTAAGGTGAACAAACTCAGTCATACAAATAAAAATCACACCACAGTGGGATTATTTCTTGACGTGAAACAAGCTTTCGATTCAGTCGAGCATCATGGTCTCAAATAGAAACTGTCTCTATTCAATCTCCCGCCAACCTTAACTAGATAGATCTCAAGCTTCTTAGACAACAGAACAACCAAAGTCAAAATCAATATTGCAACATCTCACACCGTTTACCTCTCGGGAAGGTTCTGTACTCAGATATGTAGAATATATCATGTATGTTAATAACATTTCCTTCCCGAAGCTAACGTATATCAACGCCTCTCAATACGCTGACGATTTAACAGTATGGAGCAAGTTACATGAAGCCCTGCTGGCTCCCTCGAAAGTCCAAACCACCCTTAACAGAGTAACTGTCTAGTACTTGGCGAGTAGCACTGAACACAACCAAAGCTCAAGCTATAATCTTCAAGTGAAAAAGCACCCGGAAAAATAAATACGTTCCAAAAATCAAACTTAAAATGCTGGACACATTCTCCCCAACCATTAAATTTCCAGGCATCACATTCAACAGAAAATTAATATGGACCGATCAATTTAAAAACATTCTGTCTTTAAACTGAAGAGAGACTTCAAGTCCCGTGTTCCATTGGGCGTATAGGAAATGTGGCGTTTTGGAGGTGCTCTTCCGTCAGCGGTTTCCTGTGCAAAGGGCATGGTTTGTGTAGGGAAGACAGCGTTGGTCTGGCGAAGCTACCACGAGGAGGTGCTTTCAGTCGGCGGCGAGTAGGTCGGTCAGGAAGGGAAAGGGACGTGTGCACTAGAAAGAATAGTGTAGAGGACAAGCAATTATTTTAATTTGTGTTTTTTTAGTTTTTCTGAAAAGGCAACCCCTCAGTCCTTATAAGGACTAGTAAAACTATGAGAAAAAATAACAAGATAGTTACGAGGTCAACAGGAGAAGCCATGTCAAATGAAGAGATGACAGAAATCCTGAACAAGGCAGTTGAAGATAAAGCCTCAAACAGTGAAAACTCGGACTCGGCACCAGACCAACAAACCAGCCAGCCGACTAAAGCTCTTCCGTTGGGAAGTCGTCTGATAAAATGTACATAATCAGACGATTTCACTTACATTTTGGCTCATTGGCCCAAGGATGCCTTCGGGGTCAGAGCCACGATCCAGACACCTAAAAACAACACTACACAACCAACTGTAGTTATCAGAGGTGTCGATTTTGACATCGAAGAAACTTAAAATGCAAAGCTACGACATAACAAAAACCGAACGAATAATCTCATTTAAAACGAAACAAAAAAAACTCCACTTGTCAAAATAATCGTAAATACTAAAGGTGAACAAAACAAATTACTAAAAGACATTTGCTTCCCATTATTTAAAAAAAACACGATCGAACCAGAGAAACCACATCAAAAACCAATCCCACAATGTTACAAATGCCAAAAGTTCGGACACACTAATGTTAATTGTATGACCAAAGACAGATGTATGAGATGTAAAGGACCGCACGAGGTCGTTCAGTGCTTCAAAGAGCGCAACCAAATCACATGTGCAAACTGTCAGGGATCTCATGCAGCCAGTTACAAAGGCTGTCCCAAATACACACAGATCAGAAACAGAATTCTATTTAAAAATATGAACACCAACACACAGCCCCTCAACACTCACTCAACAACTCATACCACAAAACAACCACTACTAGAAACTCCAATATTCTTACAGACCACAAACACAGCCACCCAACCTCAAACAACGCGCACATATGTCGAAGCTACACGCACAAAGACTACTCACACCTTCAACCCCACCGAATTCACTGCAAACTTACTAGCCATGTTAATTGAACTGAGTGAATTCCCCACTTTCAAACCAAGACACGAGTCCGTTAAGGCTCTCTGTAGTCTGGCCAAAAACTACATCCACCTTCCCAACCTCAAACCACATCACTTATCACTTATAATTATGCAAGGGAAGTAGCACAACAAAATGATCAAACACATTAAAATTCTACACATCAACTGTCAAGGAAACGTCAAAGATAAAATAATAGAAATTTACAACATAAACAAACATGTAAACACTAACATCATCATAATGTCTGAAACACATTGCACAGAAAAACAAAATACTACAATCCCCGGATTCATCACATACAGTATACCTCACTCTGAAAACAGCAGAGGCATAATCGTTTACTTTATCATAGAAATATCACATCTCATCATGATAGAAGGTACTTTAAAATCAAATGTAAATGAAACAATTTTTTGCAACATGCACTTTAAGCACCCGATTAAACAACACTCCACATCTTTGGCAACACTCACTTAGTTGATTCTTGGTGTCGAGAATCTTCTACAAACTTAGAGAACTGATGATACTTTGGCAATACACATCCGACAAAAAACGTTACCTCTGTAAGAAAAAACTATACGGAAAAATTTCACTGGAATTTGTGTGTGAACTTATAGAGTCAGAATATGACTTAGACTAGTCTGAGTAAAAGTAATTTTATGTCAGGATTAAAATTGGTTTTCGTCTTACCAATTTTCAAATTTCATTTGCATAACTCCTAGAAGTTCTTACATGAATATCAGAAGTTTTCTTTTGCATAGAACGTTATATTTTTGTTATTTTATTTACCCTAACACTGCACAGGGCTCATCTAGTTAACTGACCTAGTAATCACCACACAAAATGTAAAATAAATATAAATTATCCTTTTTTTCTTTCTAGAATGATGCATAAAATTACAGTTATCATAAACAGCCTTAGGCTTGTAACACTGCATCTCATTTTCTTTCATTTTATTATTTTACTGCTGTTTGAACTATATGTAACCAATAAACCTGTGTAACAAGCTAAAAATCACCTAGTCGGTATATACATATATATAGTTCAAATTATGGTGCAGAATAGCTTCTTGCTTGCATTCTTCTTGCATAAATTAATCAATTTTTTTTAATTTATTTTTACATTGATATTCCTGTATCCAAACAGTTTTCTAATTTTTACATTTTAGTCACTCTTATAACAACAAGTAAAAAATACAAAAGAAATGAAGTAATTTACAATTTGTAGATCTTGTACATTTTGCACTCAAACTTGAAGTATCTTTAAAAATTGACCATAATTTTGTATAGGACTGTTTTTAGTACTTTCCTGAATGTATATTTTAAATAAAAGAGGGCGTTGTGTGTAGGTTAGACTTGTCTATATCGGAGTAAATCAAGGTAATTGTATGCTATAAAATTATATTGGCTTAGCAGTATTTATAATAAACGTTTGTAATCTGCATTAAAAGTATTAAAACTGAAGAGTTGAAATAGGGGTAAAAAGATTATCTGATTTGTGAAATTTGGAGCAAAAAAGTGTTATAAAGAAAAGTGAAGATTGACAATTAATTTAAATATTTCATTTTGATATTAAGAAATTAAAGCTTATGTTAAAATCTCATTTGTTAACCATCGTTTTCAAGTAGCTACATGTAATTCCTGCCACCATTGTATAATACCATATGTACAGTATTGCCAAAGTAGGATTATGAGCTCCTTATGCTGAGGGTGAAACCTTATACACGATAGACTGATTTAGCATAAAGAATATACTTTTGGTTATGTAATTACCTTTCATGACGGAGATTGGAGATGAACTGTTTCTTTAAAACAATGTATTATAATGAAATCTTTTTTGAAATTTCAAAGCTACAAATTTGTACAAATATCATACACACACACACACATGTGCAAATAATAAAATATTCTAGATGGTCTTACTTCCTCACCAGCAAAGCTCTCTCGATATCTTAGTTTACCCTCTAAGCATTGCTAAAACTTTTTTTTTTTGCAGGGCAGTCTACTATACTCCAACAGTTTTGCACACCTTCAGAACATGAGGTGGTCATGTGACTACCCTTACCAACCCTACTGCACCATCTGTGCTAGAACACCTAGCTCACTCTATTATTCTAGCACAACTTACACTTTCTTGATCAGCATTCTCCAGGCTGACCCGTAAGCCCCTACCCATCCATACATCTTATGCATCCAGTGTATCTGTGTGCTGTCCCTTATTCTCGCTGCACTCACGTACATGTCACAATACGCTCTTCAAGTGAAAATGGGCTTACATTGGCCATATTTCTCTGAGAAAAAAAAGAAATAAATTTATAATACATGCGTAATTGAATATAACATGATAACATATGGATGGGTAGGGGCTTACGGGTCAGCCTGTAGTGTATAGATGTGTGTTTTTAATTTGTACATGTGACTACAGAATTTGGATTATGCTTAATCACAAATTTTTATCAGTTTTAACTTCCTGTGTTTAATTTCTGCTGCTTTTACTCATTTGTTTTAGAAATAATTCTATTTTCCAAATTCTAATTTTTCATATAAATATGAGATTTATTATGGCAGGTGATGAATTTCTATCCATAGTAGTCATGGTTTTGACACAATCGCCAGTTCTCAGGGTTGATTTTTCTTGGGGAAACACAGGCTTTGATTTTTGTAGGAAGGTTCTAACTACTTTGTGGAGATTTCTTTCTGTTACACTTTCCTACTTTTTATACCTTCATGTAATCTCCTGGGTAAGGTGTTGTTATTCTTCCCAGAAGGTCTGTGGTAAATTTTACTCTCTCCCAGTAGGTATTTCCACATTTATCAAGTCATTTTACCTTTTGGATTGGTCTAATTTTCTCACTCTATAAAGTTTGCTCTTTCATGTTTTATATGTTCATTATTTGGTAAGTTAGATTATTATACTTCTTTTATCATCTCAGATACTTTAGTTTCAATTTGTTTTGTTTCATTTTTTACATTGTTTTTGTTTAATTTTCTATACATGTCCAAGTTATGCAGGATCATTACTGTTTGGGTAATTATAACTTTGACCACTTTTGTGGGTGTGTTGGCTCATTATTTGTACTTCCTTTCACTGTTAATGTTTGCAAGTTGCTTTTTCTTTACTACCAGTTGTGTCTAATTTGTGATTGGATTTGAGTTTTAAAAAATAATTGTTATTATTAACTGGTTGCTTGTTTCTTCTAATGTTCTTCAGGATAGGTTTTACTTTTGTGTTCTTTGTGTTTTTTGAGTGGACTAACAAGTTTGATGTTTATTTATCTTTTTCCTTCTAAGTTCATTTAGTGGTTTTGTACTTTAGGTGTTGCTTATTATTTTTTGTTTTAAGTCCATTTTCATAGTTTATAGGTTTGTTATTTTTCTGGACAACTGTGGTCTGTGGAGTAAAGCAGATAAGGATTTTTGCCTATCCCTACTGACTCATGGCTTTTATAATTAGGGTCTTTCTATATGGGGAATTGCAGACACCCATAGCACTGTATCTTCTGTGTCATTCCTCTGGACTCCCCAACATGTATTCCATTCCCTTTTCTTCTAGTGAAGTAGAGGAGTCCTTTCCACTTCTTGGAGTGGTGGACCAAGGAAGATTCCTCCTGAGTAGGTTTTGTACAATAAACTAAAATTGAATTTGTAGATTATGTGTACCCACTCAACAACAAGAGGGCTAGCATTGTTATTCTTACTGTGATACTGAACAATGATTACACTGTAATATAACAATCAGGATCCAAGGCACTTTCCCTGAACATTTTTGCTCAGGTTGACTGCACTTGTTGCTCACAAAATTCTTATGAAAGGTGTTTCCACAGGATATTTTCTGCCCAGATGGACTGCACTTGACATAATCTGTCTTAACCCAAGACACTTCCTCTGCATGTTTTTTATACCAGTACTTGACCAGATCATATTTATACCAAAGGTGCTACCTCCTGGGTGTTACCAGGGAAGACCACTCTTGTTCATCAAATAGTTCTCATGCAAAGCACTTCCACTGAAAGATTTTTGCCCGGATGGACTGCACTTGGCATAATCCAACATATCTTAAGGTGCTTTCCATGGATGTCTTTCCCTGTAGACCTCACTTGGCCACAGTATTGTATATCTAAGGTGATTCTCTGGGCAGACTACACTTGTTCATGCGTGCCATTTTTCCGCTGAAATGCGGATTTCCGCAGTTTTTAAATGGCCAACGATCACCCACGAGATTCATGTAAATTCGAGGAGAAAATATGAGCGATTTGGGGGCCGGGTAGGTGGTTTTTGAGGAGAAATCGTATTTTTTCAATGTTTATTGCAGAAAAAAAAATCTGACCGCCATCTTGGAAGCAGTCTCGTTGCAGGTCTCGTGGTCTGGTATTGTGTGCATACCAGACGATAAAATATTCTCCACGCTCCAAAGAAACAACAGCGATTAAAATGTTTAAAAGGAAAGATGTTCATTTTGATCCTGTAGACAAGAGAATGTGTAAGGACATTAGATCAGCAGCTTCAAAGTATACCTCAAAGCTGAGGGAGAATCAGAAGAAAAGGGCAGAAAGGCTTGAGGCCTATGGTTCTGTGAAATCTGGCCCAGCCACCTTGGCTAAAGAAAAAAGTCCAGAAAGCCGCAGAGGCACAGAGAGCTGCCCATTCAGAGAAGGAGAGAAAAAAAGCTTGGAAGAGAGCACTGGAAACCCTTGTCTCGAAAAAGAGGAAAGTAGCCAAAGGAAATTAAGTGATTTGAAATTTGACTGTAATTTATGCAGCAGAGCAGAAGTTGATATCAGTGACTGAAAAACATTTTATTATTATTTGCAGCATACAGTGCCAGTGGTTTATTTTAAAGCATATCATTAATTTTATTTTGAAGCAATGTCAAAGCTTTCCTTGATTTGCTGTTTCAGTTTGTATTGTGAAAGAATGCCCCTGGACCCCCTTAGTCAGGCATGGCTGCGCCGCGCTGTGGCACCAGGCTATATTCCTTTTCCTCTTTTTTTCATAAATGTCATTGGCATGCCTGCTTGTTGATCAAATAGTTCTCATGCATGGTGCTTCCACTGGATGTTTTTTGCCTGGATGGACTGCACTTGGCATTGTCTAGCATATCCTAAAATACTTTCTCTAGATATTTTTCCTGGTGGATTACTCTTGACCATAATATTTTATCTCGAAGACAATTCCTCTGGGTGTTTTCTGTCTGAGCATACTGCACTTGTCGATCTTGCAAACTCATGTAAAGTTCTTCCACTGGATGTTTTTACCCAGATGTACTTCACTTGGCATTATTTGTTGTATTCCAAGACACTTCCCCCTGGACATTTTCTGCCTAGGCAGATTGTACTTGGTCTGTTCATGTACCCTTCATGGTCCTTTAGTCCTAGCCTCTCTTATACCTTTGTATGTTTCACTGTCATTATGTTTGGTACTTTGGTACATAAGTGGGATATGTATGCTGACAATGAGCCAGTTATGACAGTTCTCTTGTTCACACTCGTAAAAATATGTATTTATATTTATATGTATCCTCATAACACAGCTGCATATCAAAGGTATTTTCTCTGGCTGTTTAGCCTGGATGGACTGCAATTATTGCTCACAATATCTGATACAAAGCATTTTAACTAGATAAGCTGCACTTGTTGCTTACAGTATCTCATATGAGGTGTTTCAACTGGATAGATTGCACTTGTCATAATGCAGTGTAACCTGAAGATGTACAATTGGCACTTATATGAGTTGCTATCACTTCCACACTAGATTTTCCAACTTTGTCATGGTATTCAAATCTTGTTTTCCAACACTTATACTGATTCGGTATCGTATGTCTTTCCCCAATGCAAGTAGGTGCTAGCCCATTCTGTTCTTCCCTCTTTGTGGTACTGTGTTCTTTACTGGGTAAAGAACATACCCATTTGAGAAATAGTTCTATACCACACGGATGTGACTTCTGTTTTTAATCTTGCACACCAGTTCTTTCAGGGTGGTTACTTTTGCTTGATTTTGTTTTTTTGCATGTTCATCTGTCTCTCTAGTTTTTCAAAGTGGGGTGAGAAGAAGACCATTTCAGAAGTTAACATTTTCTAATCCTGACAATGTATTTTGATACATACTTGCCTCACTTCAACCACTTCCTTCCCCACTGATGTGCCAGTGTTTCTAGTTTGAATATGACAGTTCTTGAAAGTGAGGATTATGCTAGCTGTGCTGGTACAGAAGGATTGTTGGAAGGTTGTTGCATGATCAGTACATGTTTTAAAAGACTGATGAGCTAGGTGAAAAGTTTTTTTTTGCAATGTTTAGAGAGCAAATCAAGATTGAAACAGCTTTGAGGTGAGAAGAGGTAAATACTTGTCTGAAATACGGTTTCAGTATAAAAATGTTAACTTTTATTTGTGCAAGTTATACAATTCATAAAAATAATTTTGAAGTTTGAAACTATTTTATTTGCAATAAAATAAGACAAACCATTAAATAAATGTATTCAGGTTTCACAGTTTACTATGTTAGAATTGTGCTTAAAATATACAGAAAAACTATTTGTACATTTAAAAACTGAATTACTAAGTTTGGGGATTAGGCACAGTTTCAAACCTTGAACATGGACTAGAAATAACTTTTAGTAACATTCAATAATCTGTAAAATTTGTATGCATTAACTTGATGGTATTGTAAATATAATTAAATTAAAAACTGATCAGGATATCACAAGAAATTGGTATAGAATTAATATTAACTTTTGATCAAAGCAAGTCTTTTACATAGATCAGAAATAAAAACATACCTAGTTATGAGCATAGGTAACTAAATATAGTGTTCAGACTGCATTACTTTTATGATTAAAATGCAGTTTCATCAGTTGCAAACTCTCTCACTGTTTTGTGGTCCATGTTCAAGGTCTAAATCTGAGCTTAATAATTCAGTGCAGACACACTGTGTGGGTTAAATATCAATACATCTGTTTTTACTTTTTGTTATTTCTATTTAACTGTCAGAAATACATAATGTTTGCTTTTGTTTATATCCTTCTGTGAATTTTGTAGAAAGTTGATTAAATATTGTTTTGTATTCAATAAATACAACTATGCATTTACAAAAATTAAAAACACTGTTTGATGTGTGCCAATCAATGAATTAAACTCACACTGCTTCATTTTTTTCACCATTTATTTTACAATAATGAATATTTATAACAAAATATTCAATGAAAAATATACATTTCACAACCAAATTCCTAAAGATAGAAATATTATTGCTCTTTAAAAATTCACATTTACTCCTGTTATATCTTGTTTTACTTAATACATTTTATCAATCTTATTCAATTTTTGTTTTTAAGGTAACTTTAGCATTACAATTTCAGAAACACTATATTAATCACTGCATTGAGCAAGGCCTGGCATGGCCTAGCGCGTTAAGGCATGCGCTTCATAATCTGAGGGTCGCGGGTTTGCGCCCGAGTCGCACCAAAACATGCTCGCCCTCCCAGTCATGGGGGCATTATAATGTGACGGTCAATCTCACTATTCGTTGGTAAAAGAGTAGCCCAAGAGTTGGCGGTGGGTGATGATGACCAGCTGCCTTCCCTCTAGTCTTACACTGCTAAATTAGGGACGGCTAGCACAGATAGCCCTCGAGTTGCTTTGTGCGAAATTCCAAAAACCAAACAAACAACAAACAGCATTGAGCAATAAATTGCTTAAACCAAACTTAATAACTTGCTTTGAACAAAATGAGAAAGGTAAAACATCAGGTTCAATAGAATGTGTTGTTTTTTTAACTATTAACAAAAAATGTTCAGCTGTAGGTAGGTAAGTAATAAATAAATGTAGAGCAGACATCTACTAGTGGTACAGATCATATCTGTGGTAGGGCATCAGCACTTTGTAAAACAATCTTGAAATTATCTTTAAGAAGAATCTGGGAGACACAAGTCACTGTCAATGTTCAGTTACACACACTACAGTTAAGTTTCAGACATTGTAACTTTATAGGATTTCTACTTATTATGCATTGGTTATTCCACATCCAATTCTTCATCAAATAGGTTTTTTATTGATTGGAACAGCTTCTCCATCTACTGTAGCAGCAAGATGATCTTCTCAATCAGCTGCTTCAGGGAGCTTCCTCTCATCTCCTACAAATTTATTGTATAAAACAATCATAATGAACACCATGTTTGTACAAAATACCACTAACAATGATACCAACAATTACTGATGTAATTATCTATATGATATTTAATCAACACAATCTGTCCTGATTTTTCTCAATACATTTTGAAATATTGACAATAACTAACAAAGCAAATATATAATTTTTACATATATCAATACATTTATCATTCTTATTAGTTATAAGCTTCATTCAGGCTTTTTAATATCTGTAAAAAAACTACCTTTCACAGACAAACCTTTCTTTTAACATTTTAAATGTCATGATTTTTTCTAAAAAATGAAATATTTGTGGTTTCATTAAATAAGTCTAAACATATTTTTTTAAATTAATAAGCATTAAATACAAATTAATTATTATTACAGCTGATAATAATGGTTTTTTAACAAAATCTTATTTTAACAGCTAATTTATATTATGTTCTAACTTCATATTATTATAACATACTTTTTAAAATTTTGTCAACAATTCTCTTATTAAAATAGATACTTCATATTAAACCTTAACTATAACTTTCCTACTTCAACAGACACTTGAATTAAATTTAAGGCACAACTATAACAGTTACTTTCTTAATGTAATACATACTCAGTACATCTTCTTACCATATAGGTTTGCTTTTCTTCTGTTCACTTCATGAAGATTAGGTAACAATGTTAATCCTACATTTGTTGCAGGATAAGGGTCTCAGTTGTTAGTTCCAGATATGAATCACAGTTGTGCAACTGTAAAGAAAGTTTACAAAGATTAAATTTTTATATGTTCCAATGCCCTCAAATTTTATGATAAATATATCTCATACATGTCAGCATTGACAAAATTTAAAAGTAATATTTATATATATTAAGTCTATAATTATATTTCTTAACAGAGCTGCACTAGTGGGAGGGGAGCTAAAATAGTTCTCCAACCCCAAAGCTAGTATTGCCCACAAATTTAGTTTTACCATAATTTTAGATTTAATCCCAGCATATGTCTCACTGCCCCCCTTTCCAGTTAAGAAAAATCTGGAACTGATTCTTCATAAGTAATTAACTTTTCTAGAACTTGGCTTAAAACTTCACATTCGATGAAGAAAGTTCACCATTTACAATGCTTGTAAACTGAGTCATTAAACATCTAATGTCCTTTCTTTAATACAATATCCAGAGGTAGTTTTGTTCATTATTTCATTCACTTTTCATAAAATATTTTAAATGAGGTATTTATTTCATGTTTTTAACCATGAAAGCAAATTAATATATGTATTTTTTAAACTTTTGGTTTGAGTTTAAATGTGTATTTTAATTTCCTCCAAAACTATAAAAGCCTTTTAAAATCAATTTTCAATTTCCCAGCTACAAAAAGACACAAAACTGTTCACTGATGTGTCAATACTAACAACCAAGTTTGCTGGTATTAATCAAAAAAGAGAGAGATTATAATTATGTCTTTTTTTGTATAAAGAGAATTCTTCCAATATCCTTGTGATACCACAGCCTGTAATGTGGAGACAGAAATAAAAATATATAAATGTTACACTGTACAACTTTTTTTTTCTCTTTGAAGAAACAAACTATGATATCAAATAATAGTGATGAACTGGATAAAACACACTGTTTAATTAAGCTGTGTGTTTTTCTTATAGCAAAGCCACAAAGGGCTAGATGCCCAGCCCACCGAGGGGAGTCGAACCCCTGATTTTTGTGTTGTAAATCCGGAGACATTCCACTGTACTGGCGGAGGGCACTTAATTAAGCAACATTCCTTAATAACATTTCCAAAAAAATCCTTAAGAGATAAAATAGCATACAAACAAGACCTCATGCTTTGATAATAGATGAAATATCAATACCTCGCTATCTTCTCGAGGAAATAGATCATATGCTGCCTCATCTTCACCCATCTGGCCTTCAACAGCCAAGTCTGGGTTGAATGTAAGCATCTCTCGTCCACTGAGCTGTTTGAAGACTCATAACTATGAAGATTCTAGTTTACTCTTCAGATAACCATACTTAACAATGAAAAGAACAAACTTGACAAGTTTAAATATGCTCTATGACTACACTCCTTAATAATACATTTTGTACTATATAATGTTAAAATTCTACATCAAGTTATCTTGCTATTTGTAAGGTTAGCTTACCTCTTCTTAAGCAAAGTACAAGCTATGTTTAAAATAAATATATTATTATTTATATCACAGCGATGATCAGTAATTTCAAGAATGATTTTACAAACTGTTGATCACTTCTTATGTCAATCAAACAATATCAATATTTACAATAGATGATAACAAGTAGTTATATTTCATTAAATTAAAGGGTGACCAGTGGAGTTCATCTATTATAATTACACCATGATGATGGTCAACAAACTTTAACTTACTAATAATACTCATCATATGATGACAGTCATACAGTTTTACAATATCACTTACACCAATGTGATGACCAGCTTTAAACTCTACTTTTTCCTGTCCTGTTCCACTTGAACTTTTTCCTTCTTCTCTGCTATCTACAAATCAAAATAATGTTGTTGTTGATACTATGGTTACAAAATATATTTCAATTAAATATTGAACAAACATGCAATCAGACAAAAATAAAAATTTTGTACACAATGTCTTTTATACTTATATATGTGTGTATGTACTTATTTCCCAAATTTATATATTAACTGTTACACTTTACACACGTTTTCATTAAAAGAATGTAATAAAGATCTAAATTGTTATAAGTCAATAACGTCTTGTGTATAAAAAATCTAAACAACTTAAAACAATAACAACTTATGTAGTTTTATAAAAATATATTAAAAGTATACTATCCTTTATAAACATAAAGAGGAAGACAAGAGTACAAAATATGAAATTCAATAAGTAAACTTGTATTGAAGTGTGGATAGACAGAGAATAAAATACTTTTTCCATGCCAAAAATGTTTAAAATGAAATTCTTGTCAAGTTAGACTTAAGAGCTGCTCTCTTGAAGTACACAATTGTAAAAATTAGATATAATACAATAATATATTATAAATCACACACAGAACACAATTTTATAAATTACATAGAGCAAGATGTAATTTTATGAATGCATACAGAAAACGATTTATGTACAGGAAATATAACTTTATAAAATTATGATATTATTCAATAATAATGTAATAACAAAGTATTCAGAGAAAACTTATGTCTAAACATTATACCAACTTGAATATAAGACTGTTTAGTGCAGGTAGTGTTACTAATTAATTTACTTTGTAACTCACTGATGTTGAGACTATTGAACACTGTGTTTACAATCCAGTGATGTCAAGACTGTGATATATGTATAAATAACTATAACTAGATGAATGAAAAAAGAGTAAAAGTCACATGAGAGAGAACTTCTGTCACAGAAAAGTTAGACTTTGTAAAGTTAACTGTTGTGGAAGTGAATGGTTGGTAAGTTAGGGTGACATTTAAAGTTTAAAAGAGATAAGGAGAATAATATGTCTCATAAAAGGGTGTTCTAAACCAATTGAACCCACATATGTGGACTTCAACAAAAGAAAGATGATAATTGGAAGTACAAAAAACAGAATAATACTGAAAGTTAAGGATACAACCATAGTAGCTCATGAGATATCATGATACTACTGTGATTAAAAGAAATAAAAGTTAAGCTTGTCAACTGAATTCTAAAACAGTTGAATTGGCTTAAGTGGACTTTGGACAATAAAAGAAAACTGTATAGTGTCTAAAATACAAATATTATCTCCATAGTGTAAATAATTTTGTACATACATTTAACTTGTTTCAAACATATATTATTTTAAAAAACAAGTGGAGTGCATGTGTTCATTTTTTGTCAATTTCACTGCCAGCAAGTCAGAGATACCTACTGTAGAAAATTTCATGGTCCAACACACTTATAAATTTACATCACTATTAAGTACGTTTACAACATTTGGTAAGCCACAGCCATGATTACACAGTGGTAAGTTGTGGTAGAAGAAAATGAGAAGGACAGTGGAAATAGACAGACCAATATGTGCACAACTATAGTAAAAGTGCAAATAGCATGGAGATTACATGATATATAACCATGTCAAATTTTGATAAAAGAATGGAAAGAGGAGAGATATCTTCATGGATAGACCAGGAAAGATAGGCCTTGTGCAACACAACAACATTGTATCCAGCTAAAGTGAAGCCCTTTCAGATACCTTATGCAATGAAATACAGTGGAGTGCCGTTAAGCTGCAGTATTTGGGGGGTCAACCTGCTTAACCACGACTTAAGTGGTCTGCGGCTAAAACCTTTGTGACTGAAAAGCCGAAGTCGCTAACAGCTCAGAAACTGAAGTGATGTCTATTGGGTTTGTGGCTAATATTTATACAATTCCATAAAAATATCGGATTATCGAATTAAAAATAATACTTTAATTATTGATCACTTTTTTCACGGATTTACCGCGGATTAAGTTTAATGTATGGAGAGGTGTGATTCGGTAACAATGGCGGCCTCCATAAAGCTGGCATAGAGAGCGGATAAGGTAGATTAACGGTCGATTTCTACTGTAATATATTTTATTTATTTTCCAAATTAAAGCAAATCATTTTTAAATATCCCCTTGAAGTTATAAAGCCAGGATTAAATTCGTAAGCTGCGTTTTTGCACTTTCTTAAATTAGCGGTGAGCCACGATAATCCTCGCTCATATTTGTCATGTCAGTGTCAATGACAAGGAGAGTGTGAGAAACTTTAAAAAGCCAGGTGGTAGATTTAATACATCAAAAATTTTGGGACAAGACTTGCTACAGCGGCTTAAGCGATTTCGCGGTTTACTGGTCTGCGGCTTAATGGCGCGCTCCACTGTACCTTACAAAGCAAGAAGCTGAGGCAATGTTGGAAGCTGGAATTGTTAAGCCTTCAAATTTAGCCTACCATTTACCAGTTTTAATCACAAAAATTAGAGATAGGTTAACTGTTTCTAAATAAATTTCCAAAAGCTGAATCTTTTGATGAAGTTCAACTCTGAAACTATGGACAACCTAGAAATTATAAGGTCAGGTTCTCTTCAAAGATCAACCTCAGTAAAGGTTATTGCCAAATCCTAATGAAGACAAGATTTACAGAGAAGACAGCATTTTTAATACTAGATGGATGTTACCAATTTCAGCAGGTGCCAAGTCAACTCTGCAGAAACATTCAACTGTATGATAAGGATGATGCTGTGAAACACCACCAATATTAAGCACTATGCAGATGCCATCCTGACACTGTGAAATGGGAAGACTATATGAAGAAATGTAGAAAGCTGTTACAACATGTGAGAGCAGCAGGTCTCACCATCAGACCATCCAAGTACTACACCGAATATTATGTGCTGGGACTGAAAGACAGCCATGGAAAAGAAGATATTACAAATACAAGATACACTAGCTCTGACTAAAAGCAACAAGTCAGATCCTTTCTGGATTTAATTTGATATTACAGGAAATTCATCCCAAACTATATTGAAATTAGTGCATTGACTAACCTGACCAAGAAAGGCTTATCGAACAAAGTAAAGTAGAAATGATGACACCTGGTTGCATTCCAGACTTCAACAAACCATTGACTGTTTAGGCTGATGCTTCAGTCATTGAAATTGGGAAAGAGCTCTTACAATAATATAGAGATGGACCACTTCCAGTAATATATACCAGTAAAAAAGCTGTTAAGTAGTGAGAACTACTCTGTTACTGAATGAGCGTGTCTGGCCATCATACTTGCCATTAAAAAGTTCCAGAACGACCTGTACAGGAAGGAGTTCATCATCTGGACAGACCATTACCAACTGTGTTTGGGATCCTAGAGTGAAAGGATGAATCAAGCAGTATGAAAGAAGGGCAATACAACATGAGAAAATGCCCATTGAGAAAAAAAATGGACAATCCCACATGTGAACAATAAAGGACAACATTCCCAGATGAAAGAGTAATAAAGAAAGTTTGAAAAGGAGGAAACCAAGAAAGAGCTGGTCAATAATGTGCTATCAACAGAACTTGATAAGGGGTGTTATGGAACTTCAACAAGACACTGGGAGAGAGAGGGGGGGGACATGGCAGGAAACACATACAGAAATGAATAACACAAGCAAGATGGTGTATACAGCCAGACCGTTTGTTATGTGACCATTGGATCAAAAGAGCTCAGGTTACCAGATATTCCATAATTTGCAAACAAATGAAAATGGATGAGCCCAAATTAGGAGTGGAGAGAAAAGGAACAAATACAAGGGTCAGAAACAACCCAAAAATTAAGACATGCCTTTTCAGAGAAATTGTTTCTTAATTAACAATGAATGTATCTGTAGAAAAGGTAGAAGCAAAATGCAGCCACGTGTGCAGAATAGAAAAAAAACAAAGGCCAAGACTGTGAATGTAGCAAGTTAAAGCCCTCATAACATGGCTAGAGACATAAGGAGCAAGAGTCATGCCAAAAAAGTAGAACCTCAAAACAGTGTGTATTGTAATGATGGGATTACTGAAAAGTGATGAAAGACATCCAAGACATGGACCACCTTAATTTAAAGGTTGAGGGAAAACAACCTATTAAGACAGTGAAACTCCTTTATTTAGAACAAGGGAATCATCAGAAGTGGTTTAGAGAAGTACAAAGAGAAGATATCAGTCTTCAGGGTTCAACAAAGAGGTGGGAACAGTAACCCATAAAGGGAAAAATAACATTCTATAAGGCATTTAAAGCCAAAAGCTCTAACATTGTGTCATTGAGACAATGGTGCTAAGGATCAGAAAACAGAAGAAAAACAATAGGGAGAGAGGAATAGGAGGAAGAGACGATAGACAAAGAGTAGAAAGCAAAGTGATGAAAAAATCGGTTATGAAGTGAATAGAAAAGATAAAAAAAGCAATTCAACAGGAACCAAGTCAACTGGGTTCAAAGGTTAGAGGTAGCTTCCAGTAGAATAGACAAAGGATAACCCCCCTGGGAGGAGAGTATGGTCAAAGGAGGCAGAAAAAGTGAGAAGAGGAAATTATGAAATAAGTGTACATGGGTCAAGGAATGGTAAAGATGATAGAGTAAAGACAAGATAAAATGATGGCAAGAAACTTCCACCCAAGGCTCCAAGGAAAGAAGAGCATCTTGAAGACCTCATGGCAAATGAGTGGAGCAAGACGTAAGTCATGTATGGAAGACTGGGGAATGTAAATAACAGAGAAAAAGGTGTCACACACAAATAGATCTCACTTGCACAGAAACCATGAAAAGAAACAATTATAAATTTCATGAAATTCATATTATCATAAAGATAGTAACTTGATAAAATAGATTAATGAATGAATCAAAGATTGCACAAAATCTTTCAAAATTAAAAAAATGAATGTGCCTAAATTATGAACAAAGATAATTTCAAGTGCAAGTTCTTGTAGGGACCCATGAGCACGGACGATGTATGACCTTCTTACTGGTGAAGGGATATTACTACATGATGACTGTGTTATGTACAAATGGAATTCATGTCAAAACATGTGATTTAGGTGGGAAATAGTTCAAGGTTAGTGGCATGAGCAAAAACTCAGAGTAGGCACACAAGAATTACTACTGTATGCAGAGTTAAGTGGATTGTTTAAAAATGATTATATTATCACTCAAAAAAAAATTACGTTTTCATCATATATATATTTACTACATATATCATGTAGTAAAAAATTCAGAATTAGAGCAACAAGAAATCAACAATAATTCTTACAGCTCTAATAGTTGGTCATTGAGAAACGTAAAGCATTTTAAACACATCATTCATGATAGAAAAACGCCTAGGTTCAAGAAGTCTTGATAGAAGTGAAATGGTAAATCTTATAACCCAAGTGGGTTGGTAAAAGTGTTGAGCAACTGGGAGATCATTTTCAGTGTTAATAGAAGACTTAGGGTTGTTGAAATGTTCTCTAATGGTTGTTTATGTCGTACATTTTAATGACTGCATTTTTTTTACACTGTGTAATAAAAATGGTGTTTTTTGTTTAACAACTGATTTCTTTCTCTAAAGTTTCTTTGTTTGTACATGTCAGAAAATGAGTTAGTGGTTTTTATGAACTTGCAGGTTTGACAAAAGGCTTTATTGCATGGACAACACTCATTTTTTGAGTAAGATGTTATTCATTTTTCTGTGAACATGGATACCTTTTAGAGTTCTGTTTTTTTGGAAGGAGGCAACAAGAACTTCAGGAAATATCTGTTTATGACAATGATTGAGCTGTAGAACATAAATGTGATGAGCAGTAATAATAAGAGAAATTCTATTTGAAAGTTTAGTATTACTTGGGATTGCTCATCTAAATACTGTTAAACCTTTCATAATTAACATGGATCCTGGAATCAGTGATCTACATTCATTGGTTTCATCAGAAAAATAACTTTATTCATTAATTAGTTTTATGAAGACCAAATTTCCTAAAACTTACCATTTTTTAAGATAATTTTTCGTACCTGTTTTTATAAACTGATTAGTATATTTTTATCAGTCAATCTCCAGGTGTCATATTTATTTTACTTGAGCACAATTTTATATATATTCACATATTTAGCCATTTCTAAACTAAAATATCCAAAACAACTTTTCACATACACTCTTGCCAAACGCTACATTGTACCAGAAATAAAACGCTTACAATAGTTCATAGAAAAATAAATGTTTCCTGGAAAACCAAATATACCTGTCACTCTTCGATTATACCACCACACCCATTTTAAAGGTCAACCTTTCAAAAGTGCTTGGGTTACAGGATTTCTATTTCAAAAATAATACCATAATAGTTAGTAGTCTTTTATGATAAGATACTTTTTTAGTTAGTTAATTTTGAAGATAATACTTCTTGAATATAGTCAGTTATTAAACTAAACAGGTATTAAATTTATGATACAACAAAATGTTTTGTTACCAACTGGAATATAGAAAGTTTAATAACTAAAATATCAGAAAGCTCACAAATAAGTCTGTTTTTAATATTTATACATTATGAGTGTCAGTATCAGTTTTTTAAATAGATGAATGTGTTTCATGGTAACCACAAGTTTCATCACATGTTAAGTATACCATCACTGAGATGTTTTGAGAGAACAAACCAAATGCATCACCTTTTACAGTTACAAATTTATATATGATCTACACATGTCTGACTGTTAAGTTTTTAAATGACAAAAAAATGTATTTTCTGTGTGTTTAATGGTTAAAAACAACATTAAATAGAAGTCTTTTATAACTTAGGTACTTTTCATCCAAGTGGTATAGTAAACAAGTTAGAAAATCTTGATTTTCTGTATTAGAACTTACTATATTAGTGGGGGGTTTCTTCTTAAAAATGCTTAACAAGTTTGCAATTTTTTGTAAATTAGTTCTGTTCAAGCACAAATCAAGATTTAAACATCTACAGTTTGTATTTATTACCACCAGTTGAGAGTACTTGTCAAAGAAGCAAAAATTATACAAAGGACAACATTAAATAATGTTCCTCTTCCCTTCTTTGTTACTAAATCCCTATTAATCTCATTAGATAATAATTGTGTACCCTACTTTGTGGAAAATAATAACTGATTCCTTGAACTGATCAATTACACTCAACCCATTAGTACCACACCTTTTACAACCCATACAAGAAAAGCACATGCTTACTTCTTAACATTTTTTCAACCACAACATTATTCTAATGTTGTATCATTGTTAATTTTTTCTTTCACTCTGGGTTTTTTTTCACTAATTTTTAAATTACCCTTAATTTCACATGACAGCCTTCATCTTTTTAACAGTTGCCATTTTTAGTTAAACAATTTATTTATCTTCATTATTTGAACAAAATAAACATACTAGAACATTACTTAATAAATATTTGCAACATCACAACATCTTGCAATTTTCTACCATATTCACTAAATAGTAAACTTGTACAATTTGATGACCATTTTTTATTTGGTAAACATTTTAAAAATATGTTTACAAACACTGCAACTTAATAAAATCATAATGTGTTTATTAAAAAGTAAAAACAGTAATTATAAACAGAGCATCAACAAAATAACTTTATTATGCTTTAAACAATCTCAAGTTATGCAACCTCTTTGCTTCATACAACATACATTTCAGTGTATAGGTATATTATTAAACCTGATGATGACAAACCCTTTTCCAAACACTATACATTCATTATCATGTTAAACTTTTAATAAGATTTGTTATCAGTTCAACCAATCTTTGAACTGTATAAGCTTACTTACCTTATGTAAAGTTATCATATATTTTCTCTTTGAAGAAAATTTCTATAGCTTTAAAATATAATTTTATACACAAATACATTCAGAATTCACAACAAAAGAAACTTTACAAAGCTATAAAAAACAACCTATATTTTAACTTTATCAACACATGATAGTCTATGTGCTATATCCAAGCATATTTAAACTTTCTCAACAATTGTTATCATAGCAAGAATAGTTTCTCTATTTCTTTTATGAAGAGGGGGTCCAATTAGACTTCTAGTAGTTTAATTAATAAGTGTACATCACATTCACTGTTTTTATTATTTATACCTGTGTTACAAGTAATTAGTGATAAAATTAATTTGAAAGTCTATTATTATTAGTTCATATAGGTTGTAATGAACAACTTAAAATCTATATCTTTATTTCTACTAATGTGATCAATTGGAAAATAAAAACAAACATTTTAAACTTTAATTGAAATAAATTATTATATTTTGAAAGGAAAACCATGTCTACACCTCTATTCACATTTTAGTGTTTCCAAACATCAATCTGTTTTCAATTCTTTTTTGTCACTTGAATTTTTACTTATTTTGGATATCAACAGTACTAAAACATTTGTGACATTATAAGTTTCAAACAATGAAAAACAGATTTTAAAGTAGGCATATGTTACAAGAGCTACAAGTGTCATAAATATAAGGGCTACAAATGATGTAAGAAATAATAACCATAAATAGTTATTTCAAAATTTGGGTTGAAATAAAGTTTTTTATTATCATTTAGAGAAAAAAGGTAATTTTTTTATAACTTCATTACCAAAATGTCTGGTGCATATAGCTTAGTTGCTTTGCACCGTAAATTGCCAAGCTAACCAACCAACAATGAAAATGTCTAAACCCCTCCATTATGCATTATAAATTCCGAAAAATAAACACTTTCTTTAAAGAAAACAAATCTCCATAAAGTCTAGAATGCATGCACACTGTTAATTTCTGGAAAAAAAACCAAGGCCTGATAATTTACCAGGGAAACATTAAGTTGATGTTCATATTATTGTATTCATAAGTCAACGGCTGAAGCTACACCTGACTGTTATAGATTCAAAATAAACTAAATTCAAATAAATAATAATAAAGGTAATTAATAGACCAATCAAACAGATATTGAAACCTAATATTTATTTTCAATGCTATTGACTGTTTTCCTAGTCAAATGAAGGGGGGAAATGGAGGGAGGAGTTAAGACCCCACAGATAAAAACATTAAATGATACACACATTACTTTTCAAAAGAGAAAAAAAAAAAAGAAAAGCCAGAGGGATGGGGTTTCAACTGCCTTGATCTCTACCTTAAATTAATGTCTATTCAAATATAATATTAAACAATATTATTATTAATCTCTGAAAAATGTGCATAAAGTTTACCCCTATGGATCCCTTCACCTCACCTGCATTCTCTCATACAGAACTGAAGAATACAGTTATTAAATACTAAAAATATGAATGACTGGACCACTTGGGCTCCTGTCCTAGATCTGCTCACACTTATACAACTTTAAATTATAGTGATACAATTGTAAAGCAAAAACATCACAGTGTGAGAAAAAAAAAATCAAAATACAATAAATTTACACCTAATTATTTAAATAACCAGAGAGTTGACAGTCAATGGTTCAAAATTGGTGCAGTGATAGATAGCTTCTGTAGCTTTGCAATAACAATGACAGGAATAGTAAATTTAATGGCAATGGAAGTCATAAAGCATCCCCACACCTGCCTCTTATGTAAGTTTGTACCTAACAAATATTTTGATCTGGATATTTGGAATAACTAGAAACATTAATTTCAATTAGTTTATTACTTTCATGACAACTGATTTATTCATAATTTTGATTGATTGCTAAAATAATTATCACAAACACTTATTTTGATTGGTTAAATGACTCAGTTCTTCTGTAAGCAGATGCATGTTAACATCACATAAGCAAAGAAATCACAAGTTTTACTGATGAAGACAATTAAACTTAAAATGAAAAACATTTTATAACATACAATACATAAGGCAAGACATGAACTAGTAAATGTTGTTACTAGTATATGGATGCAGGCAGTGTGTATGGGTAAGAAGTTTCACTGATCTCTCAGTTCCCACTAAAGTGAATACATACAAGTTTGATCCATAGTTCACATCCCCACAAAGATAGAATACATTTAACTGCAAGAAATGTGAGGTGAAGAACATGTGAACTGCTTGCTCCAAACCTGAAAAGGAGAAGGCTAGGCCCAAATGAGGTTGAAAAGAAGAAAACTACCCAAATGAATGGGTTGTTGAGAGGAGTTAAGAATGGATTTCCCCCACTGTCATGAGGAATCCTCCCTCTATTGTATCTTGTAGAATCAGTGGAGTGTGGTCTATGGACTGTGAATGAGTAGAAGCAAACATTATCTAGTTATTCATAGAGAGAAGAGCACAAATTATCATAGAGTAAAAAAAGAACTGAGGTTTGTCCAAACAAACAGGAAAGTTCTGAAATGGAAAACATGATTTAGAGCAATGAAGTGGACACTGGGGAAGAATATTAAATTGTGGATTATGAAGGGAAAATGGTTAAGCACATAATTAACAATTTTGAAAAATAAAAGAATTATATGTTACTCGTAGTAATAATTGCAACTTACAAACAATCTAGGCTAAACATACCTAGTTAAATTACTAATAATGAACTAACAAAGCCATGAAATCTGTTGAGACCACAAAGTATGTAAGATTAATGTACTTGCAAAATGATTAAATATATCTTGTAATAACACAATTAATAATCAACATCTCATTTACAATTAATTTAAAATAACTTCGATGATAAAGGACACATAAATATCTAACTTACCAAAATCCAAACATTAATGACATGAAATACTCAATTCTCCCATGTGTAAATAAGAGTAAAGCCACACAAATGACATCTGAGTCACAACTACCACAGGTATATCAACCAGATTTGAAGTATGGTAAAGTTTATCAACATGTACCAGTCCCCTGGTAGAACTGGTATCAAAAGAAACAAAAGTATGAGAAGAGCAATTCTCTCCCAAAGCAAACAACTTGGAAGCATGAAAAGTAGTGGAAAACTAAAACTCCTGAAATGGTGTGGAGTGTGACAGACTAAAATAAAAAGTGTTAAAAACAAAGAAAAACAGAGAGTCCAAATGTCTTCTCATTGATTATATTCTCACTTAGAAACATTGTTTTACTGAAAAGAAGAAGAAATCACTGGCTAAACCCATGAATCTAATTTCCTGAAAATTAAAGTCTGCATATAACATTGAACTAAATTCCTGGGAAATCTTACCAGAAGCATGTTCAGCTATAATGGGAATTTCTATTGTCAACACACTGATCATATATTACTGCAGCAGTAATTTGGTTTATCAACATATTAAATACCCAGAGCTCTCATGATTGTGAACAAATGTTCTTAATGTAAGGTTCAGGGAAAAGAGGAAAAATATCAAAGACAGGAATTTTGTTTCTTTTGTTGTTGTGGTTTTATTTCTGAAAATATTTTTGACTATTTGAAAGCTGCAGGAATATTCTTCTATGACATCATATGTTTATTCTGATTTATCAAGTGCAGTATGTAATAATTAACTGAAATCCAAATTATTTATTAGATAGAAATTCATCTTGACCAAAAAATATAGAATTTAAACTTTTTATATTTGAAAAGAAAGATATAAACCCTTAACAGAATTAGATTTATCTACATTAATTTTCTGAAAGGTACAACTGAAGATTGCCATTTAAACTCTTAAAACACTTCAGTAGTTTAACACTAATAATACAAACACAGAAAACCATACAGTTGATTTAAAAGACCTTTATACTTTACGTTGTTAACAGATAATAGATGCACAGATAAAAAAATAAACTGCATGACCTTCATCTCTCAAGTCTACATAAATACTCTTCTTTTCACTCTCACTTTCAACATCATCGTGGGAAAACTTGCATTTGTCACCTTTCTTACACTGTCTTTACTTATAAAAAACATACAGTACAGATTTAGGATCAGTTCCTGAAATTAAAATAGTTATATCACCTTTCTGCAAGAGATGAATATAACTGAACTGTAGCCATGTTGAGAGTAACAAGATAAAACACTTCAGTGATGTAGTGTGTGATTTACGTTGATTGATTTTGTGTTTTATAGCACAAAGCAGCTTGGCTATCTGCACCAAACATCCAGTAAAAAATTAAAAATAAAGTAAATGTAGTAAAGTACACAAAATGAAATGAAGGTAAAACAAAACATCATTGAAAAACAGAAAAAGTATAAAACCAATGTTGACATCTAGTCTACAATGTTAAGAGAGAAAGCAAAGTAAAAGAAATTCTAAAGGACTTTCTTTAGCAAAATGGTAATGATCATAACCCGTCAGGAAGACTAACAGGTAAGTTCAAGAACCACCGCCAGTCACCTAAAGTTAGCCTTTCCAGTCCTGGTTCTGGGTTATGTGTCATAGCAGCCATTATCAAAATGTAAAATAATAGAAGTTTTAAAAGACATTAGCAAAATCGTAATAACGAGTAGCCAAATGTCCAGTAAGAAGGTAAAAGTAAATGTAGTAAACTTTGAAAAAGTAAACGAAGGTAAAAACAAAACAGCAATTAAAAACAGAAAACTGCATAAAACCGATGTTGACATCCAGTCCATAAAGTTGTAAAGAACTTCTGTAGCAGAATGGTAATGATCATAACCCACCAGTAAGACTAACTGGCAAGTACCAGAACCACCGTCAATCATCTGAAGTTGGTCTTTCCAGTCCTGGTTCCGGGTTATGTGTCATTATGGCTAGTACCAAAGGGTAAAGTAATAAAAGTTTAAAAGACATGCAGCAAAATGGGAATAACAACTCGCCAGGATGACTAATGGGTAGTTCAAACGGATAGTTAAAACAGCAGCGTTAGTCACCTGAAGTTGGCCTTTCCAGTCCTGTGTTAAGTTATTTAATGTTCTGGCCATTTTTCAATGTCAAATTGAACTAGAGAAAATGAAACTGTAAAAGCGAACTGCAATTAAAAGGTGAAATGAATAAATATTCAAGACTTAAATGAGATTAAAAGATTAATGGCCATTAAAAACTAAAAACTTTATCAAGGTGGACAGTGTCACCATCACCAATAACACTGTCCAATGTTACAGATAAACCCTGGGAAAAACATGGTTAAAATAGTGCCGTCGTTGAGAATCGTAACGATGGCAAGAAAGTAAAATGTGGCTGATAGTGATTTGAGTGTTACACAAATTACACACTGGTGCATCAGTTCCAGATAAAAGAAAATGATAAGTTAAAAAACTGTGACCAATGCGTAGTCTAGTTAAAACAACTTCCTCCTTCCGAACATTACGAAAGCTAGATGGCCAAAGCCCAATATGGGGTTTTATTTGAAAAAGCTTGTTGTCACGTTGTTCACTCCAAGTGGACTGCCAGCTGGCATGGAGCCGAGCCTTGAATACAAGACCATAGTTCATGTATGGAACAGGCACAGTGGTGATAGTGTCAGAGCAGATAGATTAAGCTGCCCTGTCTGCAAGCTCGTTCCCGTAAATACCAACATGGCCTGGTATCCAGAAAAACTGGATAGAAGTAGCAGTTAATGAGAAATGGGCCAGTCGGTTTTGAATATCAGCGAGAACAGGGTATGAGGCAACGTGTAGCGATTCCAGGGCCAGTATAGAATTAAGCGAGTCAGTATAAATAGTGCAGTTGGAGTACTGCTCAGCTTCAATGTGATCTAGGGCAAGAGATATTGCATACAGTTCAGCAGTGAACACAGAAGCTGTAGAAGGGATTCTTTGCGCAACTACTGAACCACAGCAAACCATAGCAGAGCCCACTGAATTACCTGATTTGGAAGCATCTGAAAAAATGGGAACGAAATGATTGTTTGAAAAATGTTCATTAAATAAACGACGGTACTTTCAAGCTGGAGTATCTGCCTTTTTCAAATGACTGAAAGAAAGGTCACATTTGGGGTCTGTAATAAGCAATGGTGGGATGGGCTGACCTGTGGAATCTGCATTGTTATCCAATTAAGCCAGGATACGAAGGTCAAATGGAGCAATGGCAGATCATCTGTTCTGAAAAAAGTACAGCCCACCGAGGAAGGAAAACACACACCCAGGTGGGATGCTTTGGTAGGGAATGAAGTTTTGAATAATATAGTAAAGATAGTTGCAAATGGCGAAGGTGCAGAGAAGGTTCATGAGATTCAATGTATAAGCTTTGAACTGGAGAGGTACGGAAAGCTCCAGTGCAGAGTCGAAGTCCTTGGTGATAAATGGGGTCTAGCATCTTCAAAGCTGAGGGTCTGGCAGAGCCACAGACCACTGATCCATAGTCAAGTTTTGATCGAATAAGAGCATGATATACCTTTAACATAGAACATCGATCTGCTCCCCAACTGGAAGGAGAGAGAGGACACGAAGGATGTTCAGCGCTCTTGTGCATTTGACCCGTAGCTGCTTTAAGTGTGGTATAAATGTCAGCTTATGGTCAAAGATAAGCCCCAAGAACTTGGTCTCAGGGACCACTGGCAGCAAAACTTCACCGATATGAAGTACAGGATCAGGGTGAAGTTGTGAAATGAAGTGCAGCAGCATATGTCTGAGATGGAGTGGTGGGCAGCAATTTCCGAGCCTCAGGATAACTGATGTTATGAATCGTTTTCAAATGCTGCACCTCTTTTTCCTCTAACCATTTTGGGCAAGAACGAAAGAAGGAAGGGTGAGAACCATTGCAGTTGACATAATTTGGGTCCATGTCACATTCATAGGCATTGTGGTCCTTGCCACCATGACGAGCACATGTCAGGGAACCACGACATGATGTCTTTGAGTGGCCCGAACCTCTGACATTAGAAACATGGGAGAGGGTTTGAAATGTATGGCCTTACCCTGCAAATTAGATAACCTGCCTTGATGATGGCAGGTGCACGTGATGATGTAAATGTCAAAACAAGGGTATCTGTTGGCAGTGTAACTCCATCTTTGCAAGTGGAGATGCACCTCACTGCAGAAACTCCTTGAGCGGAGAGCCCAGCAAGAATCTCTGACTTGGGGACATTCTTCAAATCCCTCTCAACAATAACTCCTCGTGATGAATTCAAGGTAGCATGAGGGGTAACCTCAATAGGTATATCTCCAATTGCCGTTGAATTCAAGAGGAGTTCACTGTGGTGGGATGTGGATGTTTCAACCAATATGTCTCCAGATCGAAGCTTCTTTACTGACTTTGGAGAACCAGCAAGACCCTCTAGTCCCTTCTGAATTAAAAAGGGGGATAATTGCCCTGAAGGTTTTTCTGAAAGAGAATGTAATATTAGAAAATGAGGTTCATGTGTTACAGATGTTGAAGATAGCTGCTCAAAGTCTTCAAGACGTGGTCGCTTACCTATTGACTGTATTGTATTTAAATTTTTCGAAGGAGGATCCATAGGAAAAAAAAGAAAAATTTTGGTACCCACTGACCCCACCCACCATGGAGCCCTACGAGGGGACGCACTACAAAGTCATGCAAGGACAATGCAGCAATGCTAGGGTTTCGTGAGCACGATACCCAAACACCAGCATCAGGCGCAATGTCCACAACACCTGTTGAGAACTTCCAACACTGGTACTTGGTTGACTCTAGCCCAAGTGAACCAGCCGATTGACCCAAGGGGGACCACCCAAAGGCCGCCCGTTGACAGGAATTCAAGGCCAAAGTGGTGTGTTAGGGTTGGACCCCTCAACCACCAGGATCCTCTCCTCCCCTTCACGGGTCACCATGCACAGCAAACACGTGGGTGGATGTTTAGATCCAAGAGAAGGTAACCAGACAGAACAGAACCTTCCCTGGGAGGTTCCCTCACCACGTACAGGAATATACACCGAGGGGGATGATGTGCATAAAGCAGACTTTTATCACTTGTTTTTTTCACCCTAAGAATATCAGTGACTTAACTGTTGAAAAACACACAAAAATTATGAAAACTAATTTAATATTAAAGATAGCTATGTACAGTATAAGAATTCATGCTTTCAGTTAATATGTACACAATACTTGTACCACACACTTGTTACATAAGTTGTTTTAATTTTTAAAGTTATAAAAACAGATAAAATGTACCAACATGCATTTTTAAAATGTATAAAAATAACATTCATTAAAGTTACAGTAATATAATAGCTTATGCTTTTTTGTTTTGAATGAGTTTTAGCGATGTAAACAATTTCATTGTACTTATAAAGCCAATTATTGTTGGTTAATCACAATTATCTACCTGATTTATGTCTCTCTAAGTGTTATAACTGCAGAACTCATATGGAATAAAACTGTATTTCTTTCCAACCACTCCTTAAAAAAATATTTAACTCTCACTGATAAAGAATAAATATTTATAATTACAAGTTGTACATTAGCACAATTTTAGTGCCAGACTTTAAAAAAAAAAGCTGAAAAATAAATATTTAGAACCTTAAATGGGTGAAATTGTAAACCTGATGTTCCAAATATTAGAAATTCTTTTATATATGACTAATGCTAAAAAATTCCTAACTTATGGTAGGATTTCAATGTCAGGGAAATGTATCTCTAAAAGTAGAAAGCAAAGAGGTTCCATCTTTAAACACATTTAAGACTACATATCATTATGATGTATTTCAGTTTCTTTATAATACATAAGGTTTAAAAACCATAATAATTCTGGAAAGTATTTTAACTTTTTCTTGAATAACTCAGTTTGAAAGATTCAACTTATGTTATTTGCTATCTCTAAGAAATAATATCTTAAAAACCTTTATGACCTACTTAGACAGCCAGATCATTGACGTACCCAAAGATAATCTGTATTGATAACACTTTATGTAGTAATTCTTAAAAGTCTTCAGTTAACTATAAAATCCTATGTTTTTTAGTACTATTAAACCTCACATTGACATATTCTCATGCTCATTTTACACCACTTCAAAACAAGCAAAAGCAACACTGGAGAAAAAAAGAAAAATCTTTGTATTTATATGTTTACAAAAACATGCCATATCAACATGTAGGGAGAGGTTAAGTGATTAACAATATATCACGTACTTCGTGATGACAAGAAACCAACTTGAAGTGAAAATGTATTTCAGAACAACTGTTGCAATCTCCTCCTTTGTTAATCTGAAGATGACCTAAGAAGGTCAAAACATTGTTTTCAGTTTTATTTTGGTATAACCAGTTGTCCTGAGATACATATCACGTACTTGTTATGTTACTGGAAAGTCACACAACAATAGGAATATACAAATTTCAGAATTTCTTGCTCACACTCTCTATCAAATTACATAGAAATAACTTATGAGAAAGCTAGTCTAATCTAGCATTTGTATTAGGTAAAAATAAAATAAACCTTTATACTCCATACACAAATTATACTTCACAACAATTTTTTTGAAATTTTTTGCTTCCTGAAAAGGTTTTGCTGATTGTGGCAGGTATCTGGTGGGTATGCACAAATATAGTTTTGGTTTTGTTTCATAACATACAAACTTTGAGAAATAGACAGTTTACTGTTTACTGGCAATAACTTATTTAATTGCATTTATGTTTGTAATACACTATTAAGTTCAACATAATTAAAAGTGTTTTGCTCCTGATTTTTGTTTGTATTCAATGTCCTGTGCATCACGTTGCAGTGTCCAACAGTAGTCGGCAAGCATTGACAAATTCCAGTTGCCCTGATATTGTTTTCCCATTGTAGCAAAACTGAAGATTTCAATGAAACTGTACATAATGGGCAAATGTGGATGTGATTTTCATTATCAGCAGCCAAAAATCTATAAGGAACACCCAACAGTGTTCAAGATGCAAAAACTTTGTTGTGCAGTGTTATCTAACATTAACTTCATTCTCCACAAGCAAGGAAAGGTGACAGAAAAAAACCTATTTCTTAATATAAAGAGTAGTATTTTACCTTTCTCATCTTTCTGTGTTGTTACAGATTTTAATGTCAAGTTCAGGTCCTCAATTTCCTTCTTTTTTCTTCCTACTTGTTGATCTACCTAAGGTAATGTGAGTAGAGTGTGATTACTCTTCTACTACCAAGAATTTGTTTGAACCTTTGTATCAATAACTTTAATAAACATGGCATACTATTTCATTGATTAAGTAAACAAATTATGCATTACAAAGATAGAGTTTTAAAATATTCAAAACATATTATCCAATATACGTTCATTAAAAATAAAGAAAATGTGACAGCTGTTAAGATGAAAACTACACTTTATGAATTTGACTTTAATGCGGTACTTATAAGATAACTATATGGAAGTATGATTTTACAAAGCCTTTCATACTGTTTTTCTTCATACTTTCCTGCAGACAATGTTGATGATAATTATGAAATTACAAAGTGTTAAAGACATGTTAAAAGGCCATCACAAAATTTTGCAGTTTCAAACACTGGTAAAAGTTAAGGTAGCCTTGGACACCTTGTTAGACTAATATTTTGAATGCTAATGCACTGTCTTCTCATGATATTAAAGCAGTAAAATGAGATAAATAACACCCAGAATTTGCCTTTACCAGACCCAACTTAAATACATCTGCTCTATTCAGGATGTGTGTGCATGTGTTGGTGTGCATCACCACTGAAAATACCCCAAATCAGTCATTTTCTGACCTCAACAAAGTATTTGGTTATTTCAAAATCAGATTTGATACACTAGCCAAAGAATACTATAAAAAAACAGAAACAAGAAACAGTCTCATCTTTACCTGACACACCATCTCATGTGCACCAGACAAAACAATATCACCAAACAAGAAGCATCACAATGTAATTTGAAAAACAATTAGTCAACATGACGATAATCCATCATTACTACACAACCTGTGTGAGAAAATTAGTCACTCATACAATCAGCAGAACTTCACAAGTAGCATGGAAATTTCTAAGGCAGACATAAAAAGACAGCTTTCTGTGCAAGACGTGAACTGCCTCTAAAAAGATTAATTTTTGATTACTGAATATTGAAGATAGTAATAATTGGACACACAAGTTGATTATTTTCATAAAATTAATTGATTACTTTGCATGAAACAAACTGATGTAATCAATTCTCATAGGTATACAATTGTATTTCATTCTGATTAAAAAATTTTGAAATTTAACTATGAATCTTGCAACAATAAGTTATTTTTTTATCTGGCCTTACGCTGAGCAATATACATCTAAATCAGATAGTCAAAGTGAGACAAACTTTCTCTGGCAAAATTTGTTACATATTATTGGCATATGAGAAAAATTTTGTATCGTCAGATTTAATTGCATTTCCAGTCATGTTCATAAGATCATCTGAATCTCTTGGAAGTAATGTAGTACAAAGAATTCTTAATCCTGCCATGCAGAATGCAAGCAATCAACTGCTCTTTTCAAGAGCACTGAAACTTGATGCTTTTCATAGAGCTTCTTGATTTGGAAAGTTTAATGTTGTTGTGGATTCAATACCAAATTGAATCGGCATTGCTCCTGTGCCATGTTGAAATACCACAATGTCTTGCTTTTACACTTCAATTCTTGGATTATCTGCATCATTCATTCAGTGTCACAAACTCTATGGGATCCTCAGAAGTTCTGCTAGACATTTCATCTTCATCACTCTCCAGTGGAATAGATGAATCAGTCCTTCATTTTCTCTTTCTTCATACTTTTAATTTACCTTGCAGCTCTTTCACACCTGCTTTTTGTGTCATTTTGACCTCTAAGTCTGAACCATTGCATCTACACTGTCACTTTGAACTTACAAGCCACTTTCTTCTTTTCCTGTATTAATGTTACTTTATCAATAGAGGATCAGTACACTTAATCACTGAATGTTGTAGCATGTTGATATCTGTTTTGTAGCCAGCTGGAGATCCAGTTTTCACAAACTGTGTAACAGGTGTCTGTTTTTTAGCCAATGAGGATTTGGTAAAGTCATCAGCCAATAAACAAAATATCCAGATTGACAGCAAAGTACAATTATCTACCCATGTTGTTTCTGGTCTTGTATCTGAATTTGTTTTAATGAAAAAATATTTAGTATTATAAAAAATAGTTTTTCATAGTTTAAAACTTTCACATGAAGAGTCACTAAAGCAATTAAGTTAAAAGGAAAAGTACTTGTCCTATTAAGTACTCTTCATGATTTACCAGCTGCTGGAAAAGCCTTTTTCCTGATTACGATAGAGCCACAATTCAAAATGAAAGGACATGCACTTATTTCACCATTGCCTTTTAAAGTTTAAAAAATCGTAAATTTACAATTTATGTTGTCCCTACTTATGAGTTATATACTAATAATTTCATTTTAAAACGTTGTCCAAATCTACTTACATTGAACATAACATTTGTAATAATATTGCAGATACTACTTATAATTAGCATGAACAATTATGTAACTAACTCATTTTTGTATTAACACTCACAGCTGGAATTAGGCTTAGCCGCTACGGTAAATTCAAGGTACAGTATGTTACTTCAACGTACAAATATTGCACTGGTTACAATTTACATAATTCAGTATTTCAGTGCCTATGTATACAACAATAAAATTTAAAATTGTTTTACATTGATATATTTCATTCTTCTGATCAACTTTCTTTCCTGGTTCGTTTGGTTTTTCTTTGGAGACATCACTTCACTAAAATACAACTATAAAAATTGTCAGTTTTCTGAGTAGTAAGCTATCTGTATGTGTTATCAAGCGACCTCTACAGTTTAGAACAAAGAGTACAACCGAATCTGCAAGAAAGTTCTCGTCATGTTAAGAAAATAAGAAAGCATACGTATGTTTATATTCTTATCTTTGTTAGTAGAACAGAACATTTTGTAATATCAGTAGTATTATTAGGTTAAAAGGTGAGAAATAGGACTTGATTGATATCATAATAGTTGTCTCCAGATCCTAAGATAAGTAATTAATATGATTTTAATCTGTAATTTTTGATATTGCATTAGTTTTAGAACTAGCGCTCATACCCACGAAATGTGTAAAGCTAAAATTCAATGTCGGATGCTGATCAAACTCAAAATTGGTAGTAGAGGTAGTTGTAAGTTAATTATTGCAAATACAAATTAACGTTCTTCAAAGTGTGTATGAGACTGGGATAAATGGCTCATTTATTATCTGAGTTCACAATATTTTGTGACACAATAACTTGTAAGTTACTCAAAATTTCGAAAAGAAAGACTTGCATTCTCAAAGCAGTATATTTTAATTTGAGATTATAACATAGTTTAGTAACAAACTTTTCAAATATTTGTTGGACATCAGTTTGTTTGTTTGTTTAGAATTAAGCACAAAGCTGCACAATGGGCTATCTGTGCTCTGTCCACCATGGGCATCGAAACCCAGATTTTAGTGGTGTGAGTCTGCAGACATACTGCTGTGCCATTAGGTCTTGGACGTCAGTATGAGCAATTTTCTAACATCTAAATTGAATTTTATTAGGTGTCAGTTAAGTCCTCAAATGTTACCTAAGAGTATTAATAATAGACGTAATACACTTAGCAGATTAAGTAAAAAATATTTATTCTTAAAGCTTTTGTCTTTGATTGATAATATAGTACCAAAGAAACTGCTGTTGTGGCATATAATGCAACTCATTAAGGATATTCATTTGAAGCATTTTTTTGAAATTTCATACACACACATATATATTCTTGTGGGATCACTGACCATTAACAGGGAGCCAAAGGGTCTGATATTACTGAAGATGAAAACATTTTTAAATTGTTCAGTTACTTATTTTGCTTATGCTTGTGATTTTTTTGGATAAAATACAAATAATTTTCACAATAAAATGTTATCACCTAAATTTCAAATATTTGCACATTTTATAGAAATGTAATATAAAAACATTTTCACCATTTCAGTGTTAATTTGATAAAAAATACGTATATACTGAATATAATTTATATATGTATATATACAGTCATAAACTATCGCAGTTTATAAAATAATTTTTAAAAATATTTTAAGTGTAATATTTTTATCATTTGAGTTATCTATGATTACACAAGATAACATCTACACTCTCACATAATTTTGAAAGGTATTTTTTTAAAGCATTTAATTATTTTCCTATTGTAAATAATATGATATGATGATGGATTTTTAATGAATCTTTGTAGGCATTGGAGCCTTTTTAACAATAAAATATTGTTTTTACTGCATAATGCTCCTGTCTTACTGGTAAATATCAATTATTCTCTTTGAAATGAAACATCTGTTTTCAATTCCCTAACTTTAAACTTCATACAACGTTTGAACCACTTACTTAATCAAATGAAATTCTGGTTCTTATTCCATAGTATCAATTATTATTTGTATCTTGATAAAATTATTGCAAATATTAACAACAAAGGCACCACATATAAATATACTCTTCAAAAAAAGAAAGGCAAAAGGGATATTTTTGTTATTTTAAAGAGAAATACATGTAACAACGTTACAAGCTCAGAGTATGTGATGTTACACGTGTTAACTGATTGTCACACCAAAATGACAATAAAAGTTGTGCACTTTGAAAACGGAGGAAAACATCGGATTTTTCGCCAAAACGCATGCGTATCCAATAAATTTGTTTGAGAGATCTGCAAAAAACGGCTCGTTTGGGTTGAGAAAATATTTTACATAGAAGAGCGAACAACGTTTCGACCTTCTTCGGTCATCGTCAGGTTCAAAAAGAAAGAGGTAACTGACCGGAAGCTGACCACATGTTTGAAAGGGGTTGTATAACTGAGTGTCGGAATGTAGAGGGCGGTATTAGATGTTTGAATATATAATTTATTTATTTTATTATATTAATATAACACCATCACAAGGCTATGGAATCGTCACCAACAACATGGATCAACTCGTGACCCTCCACGATCTGGCAGACCTCGTGTGACCACGCCCGCACAGGATCACTACATCCGGTTACGTCACCTTCGGGATAGGACCACCACTGTGACGTCTACTGCTTCAACAGACCTTTTGCACATTCGAGGGAATCTTACGGCTCAACGATACGTCGACGAGATTCTAAGACCCCATGTGTAATCCATCATGGTGAACTTCAATGACGTTTTTCAACATGACAACGCCCGTCCTCACACATCCCGACTCACCACTGTCTTCTTGAGACACCACAACATCAACGTTCTTTCCTGGCCCTCCAGATCACCACATTTAAGCCCCATCGAACATCTTTGGGACGAGTTGGACCGACGTCTGCGACGGCGACAACCTCAACCGCAGACTCTACCTCAGCTTGCAGGAGCTTTGGACAGCCATTCCACAGGATGTGATTTGTCATCTCATCGCTTCCATGGGCAGAAGATGCCAAGCAGTTATTGATGCTTACGGGGGCATACTCGTTATTGACGTTGAGTGACGTTAAACTTCAACTAGTGAGCGTGGACTTCGCCTTTGCAGACTTTGGATGTTCAGCAGTGTTGTACAAAGTTTCACACATGTCACACAGAACTACCCGGAATAAACTTGTTAACAATATGTCTCATATTCTGCCTATTGCGTTTCTTTTTTTGAAGACTATATGTTTTGAATCCCATTGGAAAATAATGGTGGTGTAAAGGTTTAAAATTATTTAAGTATGATTATTTACACATATTGAAAAACCTTTAGTAGTCTAATGTATTTGATTGAGGTGAAACAAGCTAAAAGAATTAGGAATCGTTTTTTTTAGAGAAATTTATAATTTGAAAACAAGAAGGCTATTTTAACCTTGATATAAAATTTTGATGTGGGCTACCATTGCATTTAATAGCTTATAAGTCTCACTGGCATACAACAACTACAGTAGTGGTTGGAATACTAGTTTGTTATAACAACAGTTTTTATGATATGAAGTTTGTGAATGCTAACTTAGAAAAGGTATTCACTCCATAACAACTGTTATACAAGTGTTCATTGTCTGTTCCCTAGTAGGACAGAGGTAAGTCTTTGAATTTATAATGCTAAAATCAGGGTTTTGATTCCCCTTGGTGGACACAGCAGATAGCCCGTTGTTGCTTTGCTATAACAAAACAAACGCATTCTGTCTGATATGTCTAGAATATTATCTACCATCCACTCACCATATTGTCTGACTGAAATTATATATGAATGAAATCATTAGATCATTAATGCATGTAATAAACCTTTGAAGTCCAAAGTACATGTAGTTTTTAAATTAATTAATGCATTCAGAGGGAGATTTTAAGTTTCTAACTTGTTATATTATATTCTTAAAGTTTATTTGCAATTTTTCTCTATTTTGTTTCACACAACTATTTAAAAGTTATTATATTTTATTAGAATATCTCTCCTTTATGATTGAACCTTTTTACATTTATTACTCATGTAAAATAATAACATTTGGTCAATATAGAATCTCGTAAAGCTGAAAAAATATATATCTGAGACAGCTCATATCATTATGTTTTCATCATCAACTTTGAGGGTTATTTTTAGGAGTCACAGGACGATGAAAAAATTCCGTACATATAAAAAATTTGCTAATGTGTTCATGGTCTATGTAGCAGTGGTAGTGGATTTATCAAGTGGAAGCTGACGTATGCACTCCATAGAGAGTCATTGTGTGGGTTTTCTGTACATTAAAACACAGCTGGCTACAGTACAATGTTTTATCACATTAGACAGGACTTAGTGTACAAACAGTACTGGTATGTATTTTTTTTTCTGGTCACAATCAGCTACGTTTTTTGAGTGGTTGTGATACATGCTTTGTTAAATAGTGGGGTTTAACTACATTGCTTTAGTGATTATGTTGTGAATTTTATTTCCTGAAGAAAGGTAATTATAGCCTTTAGGTGTTAATTATCATCCCAATCTGGTAAAACATAACTGGAGTAATCATGTTGTATATTTTGCTTTTTAGTGATGTATGAGTTTAGTGCGTTATGTAATCATGGTATTTGATTTTTGTCCTGTTGAGATGTAAATCCAGTGTTTTGGTATCATGAAAATTATAGTCAAAAATAATAATATCTAGATATTTTCAAACATTTGTTAACTTTTCATAAGTCTATACAATCGCTGTCTTCAGCGATATTTACTCGTGAAAAACTTTAAAGGAACTCAACATTAACAGTTTTTATGCCCCTGTAAAAATGTTTCTTGTGCATAACATCAGGGTCATAAAAGCAAGAATTTGTTTATCCTTTTTAATACTACTAAAATATTAGTGTATAAACATTTGATCATTTTTTAGGTTTCGTAATGTCATTAAAACTTTTAATTACTTTTCCATTATTTACAATTTGTTACCCTCTTATAAGTTACAAAAAAAAACAATGTGCTCATTACCTTTGAAGGAATTGCAAAATGACAGGGTTTATAATTTTGTTGTTTTCTGACAATAATTACATTTGCTTAGGCTGCAAGCTAAGAAGTGATGCATTAAATTAATCTTGATTCTCCTTTATTATGTTTATAAAGAATACTTGATTATGAGTTCCAATAAAAATTGCCAGGTTTATCAGCAGCTTTATTTAAAACCTCCAGATACCTACCTTGTAGCTTAATATTGGAAAATGTCACTACCACAGCAGCTTCTTGGATATAAAACATGGAAATTATCAGTCAGGTCTTCAAAGAAATCTATGCAGTCTTGATAACATTCTGTAAGCCCTGACATAATGTGATTGGGATTAACTTGTTGCCACTTGCTGGTAATATCAACAGCAGGTTACCACAGAGTTGTATTGTTCTTAGTATACATATACAGTAAATGCCATTGAAATAATGGACTTTGTGTAATTTCAGATTACTGTACCTATTTGAGCAGCTGTTTTATACAGGGTGAAATTCTAATGCAGGGTTAAGAATGTAAAAGAACAGACCAACATTTACTATTATGTAGTATATATAGCTGCAAATCTACAATATGACTTAAATGAGTCTTACATATTATAAATGATCGAATCTGATTGTAAGCACTTGCCTGTAATGGCAAATTCATTGCTTCTGACTTTAACCCTCTGTTCCTGGAAACATTTCTTGAGACGTCTCTGAACTAAGTAGTTCAGAAATAGTAGATATTTTATTTTTACCTAAAAACATTGAATGAATTTTTATTTCTTAAAAAGTTATAGAAGTTGCTATTTAAGAGATGTTTTCTTGTAGGAAAGACAAATAAAAAGTTCACTAACATAAGTTTCAGTATTAAATGATAAAGAGAAAAAACAAAGAAACATGCAAATCAGGTACATATTGTAATGATGTAAGGAAAACACTAGGAAAAAAAATCAATTAAAACAAACAAAATATAGGAGTTTGAGAGTGTTTATAAGAGGATAACTTATTGTTTAATTTTAAAAGTATAATAAAGAGAACAGACAACTAATATTCATCACTGGTACAACTCACTTACCATTTCAAACAATACAATAGTCTTCTTCCACTAGATGGTTCGTGTTTAACCTTCCAGTCCTCTTTACCTCAAAATTAATATCTGTAATGTTAAACATCTTTTTTCTTGATCATTTAATGGGAGTGTGTACAAAGAGAGCATACTCATATCAAGAATTTCAACTTACATTCTTAGTCCAGTGTATAATGTCACTCCATGACCTTTGTTCACTGACAGCATTTGTCATGAAACATTGGTCAGACTTGCGGGGGTCAATTATCTGTTATAGCCGTTCGGTTACTCCCGAAGGACAAGGCGCTGAGGTCATGGTAGCATTGTAAAACTGGATCAAGTAATAGACAATTTACCGACTTTGTTCGGTGAAGTACTCGTGTAATGTGCGTTCTGATTACTGATTTACAGCATATAATGTTCATTTCACAACGTTCACACAATGTTACATAACAACGTTGATTATTCGCTATGAAGTGACTGCATTTTGACGATTTCATAACAGCGTTATGGTATAACGTGACCAAATCACAACCAAATTGTGGCGACACATGACGTTGCAACTCTCATATATGGGACACTGGACATTACTTGGTTAAGAGGGGAAAACATTTCATTCTGAAATTCATTCCTAATTATGTAACATCAATTTGGCGCCTCACCCCCATCATGAACGGTGGAACTTTCTATTTAAAACACTAATAAAAAGTATTTTAATTAGTAAAGAAAAATCCTACCAGGAATAATATATTTTTGTGTGATAATCCTCCATATGAAACAAGCATCTCAACGTTACTTGTTTCAGATTACCCTTAGTAACTACAAGTACTTCTCATTACTTTCGCCCGGCATGGCCATGTGGTTAAAGCACTCGACTCGTAATCCAAGGGTCGCGGGTTAAAATCCTCGTCGCACCAAACATGCTCCCTCTTTTAGAAGTGGGTGCGTTTTAACGTAACGGTCAATCCCACTATTCGTTGTTAAAAGAGTAACGCAAGAAATTAGCGGTAGGTAGTGATGATCAGCTGTCCTCCACCTACTCTTACATTACTAAATTAGGGACGACAAGCGTAGATAGCCCTCGAATAGCCTCAAGCGAAACAAAAACAAATATTGATTTTAATACTTGGATTTTGTATAATTATAGTATATATGTCGATGTGTTTCTTAGTGAATACCTGGATTTGGTATGATTATAGTTATGTCGATGTGTCAGTGAATACCTGATATGGTATGTGGATTTGGTATGATTATGTTATGCATTTTTAGTGAATACCTGGATTTGGTATGATTATGTTGATGTGTTTTTCAGTGAATAGCTGGATATGGTATGATTATGTTGATGTGTTTCTTAATGAATACCTGGATTTGGTATAATTATGTTGATGTGTTTCTTAATGAATACCTGGATTTGGTATAATTATGTTGATGTGTTTCTTAATGAATACCTGGATTTGGTATAATTATGTTGATGTGTTTCTTAACGAATACCTGGATTTGGTATAATTATATTGATGTGTTTCTTAACGAATACCTGGATTTGGTATAATTATATTGATGTGTTTCTTAATGAATACCTGGATTTGGTATAATTATATTGATGTGTTTCTTAATGAATACCTGGATTTGGTATAATTATATTGATGTGTTTCTTAATGAATACCTGGATTTGGTATAATTATATTGATGTGTTTCTTAATGAATACCTGGATTTGGTATAATTATGTTGATGTGTTTCTTAATGAATATCTGGATTTGGTATGATTATGGTATATATGTCGATGTATTTCTTAGTGAATCGTTTCGGTAATCCAATTAGGTATTTGCTTATGTATTTGACATAATAATTGCAGGATGACAAAAGTGAAGTTATTTATTTCTAAAATTTTAATGTATTTGTTTGTTTGACATTATGCCTTTTTTATAAAGTGTCCATTATTACTATTTTTTGCATCGATGTTTTTTTAAAAAAAATTGAAAATTGGGGTTTCGTCTTATATCTTTATAGAATTGCTTTGTTTTTCTTTAGTAAATGTAAGAATCAATATCTTGGTATAATAATTTTTAGCCATCAAAATACTTTGATTTTACGAATTCATGTTCATTCCAACATAAATCTATTTATTGAATATTATTTGTGTTACATTAACATGAATAGTACATAGTATTTCTGTAAATATTGCAATATTTTTGAAGTTTGATTTAGTTATTAATATTTTAACTTCAACTGCATCATAATACAATTTTATATAAACTCGTTTTATAGTATTCGTCTGTATTTGGAAAGATTATGGAAACAATATATATTTACATAAGTATAATATAAATGGTAAAACAACATGCGGAAACTAAAATGTCTTTATAGTTTTTCTTATATGAATGAAAGCAGCGAGAAAAAACTTAATGACATTGGTTCACTTCATTATATTTACGTACAAAATTATACGTACGTATTATAATGTATACCTGACGAGCCTCTGTATTATTTTGCGTTGTTGTTTTTGATTAAGCACAAAGCTACAATGGGCTGTCTGTGGTTTGCCCACCACGAGTATCGAAACCCGGTTTTTAGCGTTTTAAGTCCGCAGACATACCGTTGAGTTACTGGGGAGGCGTTTATTTTTTATTTTTTGTGATGTTGTACAAGTTCAAATAGCTGGAACTTTTAATTTTAATTTAAAAGTTAATTTAATATGAATGTGTATCAAATTTATAATAATTGCCAACAAGATCCATATACACAAACAATATTAAGTCCTCTATCTGGCATGTTAATAACTTTCAAGTTGATATAGATGCAGTTCACTTAACGAGTAAGATAGCTAACTCTTTTATTCGCTGGACTCACGCCGTTTACAAGCTGACTTTTAACCGCGGAAAATATCTAACGTCCTCGTAAAAATACTATCGTCTAAAGTTAAATGGTTTGTAGTGTTCGACATCTATGAACGTTCTTGGTCAAATATAGGTAGTTCTTTTTCGATTAATAAGCGTTTATCACAGTTATCAGTTCTGAGGTTTATAGTATACTAACTGTTGCAAACTAACAATATATGCTATTTCTCAGCGAGTTTGATGACTATCTTTTATAATCATTTGACAAGGTTCTAGAAATTTCAGTTGGCAACAATACTGGCAGTCACTAGAATTTGAATACACATATCTGCAATTGATGATTCTTTACTCTAAAATCTTCTACAAATTTATAAAATAGAGGAGAATTTCGCAATACATATTTAACAGAAGAAGTGGCGTACATTTCTAAATATTAATATATATTTAACTAAAACAATCGTTCATATTAAAATAAATATATGTTAATGAAATGCCGTTACAATCGAAACTACGTGAACTAAACCCAGGGTTTGTTTGCTTGTTTTTGAATTTCGCACAAAGCTACTCGAGCTAATCTGTGCTAGCTGTTCCTAACTTAGCAGTGTAAGACTGGAGAGAAGATAGCTAGTCATCACCGCCAACTCTTGGGCTACTCTTTTACCAACGAATAGTGGGATTGACCGTCATATTATAATCTGGATTCGAGCCCACGACCCTCAGATTAAGAGTCGAGTGCCTTATTCACCTGGCCATGCCGGGCCCAGATTTTGGAGATGACAATGTTTAAGGTACTAGAAAATATTGTTTCCAATTTTTATGGGCTTTTTGAGTTCTTCTTTATTCATCATCTAGTAACCCAAAGAAAATAAAAGAAATCTGTAACATTAAATAGTTGGTCAAAATCATAAATTTGGCCAAGGAGAACAACATTATTCACACACTCAAATAATCTTGGTTACAAAATAATAAGTTTAAAATGACTTAAAGACTTTATAAATATTTCACCTCTGGAAATATGTACGTAGTGCTGTGGCGACATGTAACTGATAAGTAAATAAATATTTATATAAACAATCCAGTTATGTTGCGTGTATAAAACATTTTAATATACAATGTTTGGGAGTAAAAAACAACTTAATCCTTATCGTGATAGTAACACATATTTTGTGTTAACAGATTGCATAGTGTTATGGAAGAAGAAATAGTATCTGACCCTTCAAGTCACGCACAACACGACCAAAACACCTATAATATTTTAATGCATAGTGTTATTTAATCAACATCAATAATTCTTTGAATAAATACGAAATGTCCAAATTATCTTAAGAAAAATGCGTGGAAAATTATTTTTAGACAAGAAAAAAAAAGTTTGTTTTTTTCTAATGTACAAATGCCGACGTTCAGAAGGGGTGTATTGAAATCAATGGGTATTTCGGAAATTACGGAATTAGCTAGCAAGCACATTTAAGCCCTCCTGGTGGCACAGCAGAATGTCTGTGGACTGACAACGCTAGAAACCCGTGGTGATTTGGTGAGCAGTACACAGATAGCCCATTATGTAGCTTTGTACTTAACTTCTATCAAGTTAAAATCACACCTTTTATTATTATTGTATGTGAGAGGGTGTAGAGGGTGTGGACAAATAAAATAAAATAGCATTAACCGATTGTGAAGTATGACTAAACGTTCAGTACTGAAACGTTAATGACAGAAACTGGTATGTTGTTAGAGTAATAAAACAAAGAATAAAGTAGACCTTTTCATCAATTTTTTTATCAATGTTATACTACATTGTTCTATTCTGAAATATTGAATTGCGGTTGCTTAGCAAAATAGAACGTTTTTAACCGTTGTGGGAGAATCATTTAAACGTAAGTACTCTTAGTTATCTATAACAACATAAATTCGAGAAATTCAGAAAACTGTTGGTAATATCAAAAGCTTTACCATCCTTTTTACGTTTTTGAAAATCCAAAACTTTTATTAAGCTTTTGTGTTTTTAATTTAGTGATTTATTGAGTTTTAAGTTTACGCTCTTCCAAACATTAGGCTTAAGATGGCTGGTGTGATAAGAAAGAAGCTTAAGAAGTGGTCTACAAAAGGTTCCATCAAAAATTGTAATGTAAGTATGTGTGATTCACATAATTATGTTTGATTTATATTAATTTGAAAAAAGTAGGCCACTATGTTTCACCAACACATTTTTCATTTAACTGTAATGGTATGAATTAACAGTGAATTTTTATTATGCATAAAAAGCGCTTCGTACGTTATAAATGATGCATCAAACAATCAAACTGCTTTCTGGAACACGTTCTCATTCTGCGGTAAGCTACAGCTACTTCTCTGTAGGTAGGAATTTTATATCAACTGCAGAAATTCGTGCTTATCGTGTATGAATTAGCTTATCATTTATCCATGAAAAAAATTTTAAGTAAATCTGGTGCTGCAAAGGAGAATTTGTTGAATCAAAAGCAAGAAATCAAACGAAAGTACAAAAACGCTTTGGAATCGGAACATTCTCAATTACCATTTTGCCTACTCTCCAATGCAGCTTTATCGAACGAGGTGTTTGTTCCTGGCAAACTGAAGAGACACTTGGAAACAAAGCATTAATCTGTGAAGGATAAACCAAAAGATTACTTCAAGAATCTCGCGGCTCAACAACATGAGCGATCAAGGAAGCTTGTGAAACAGATGAAGCTGCCCGAAAAAGAATTGATTGCAAGTTGTTGTTCAATTGTTGGCAAAATGCAAGAAAGCGCATACGGAGGCCGAATCAGTCATTGTGCCAGCGTAAGCAATCATTGTTTGGCGGGCGCGAACCCGCGACCCTCGAATTACGAGTCGCGCGCCTTACGCGCTTGGCCATGTCGGGCCCACATGTTCTGAAAGAAAGTTGTTGTTTTGGAATTTCGCACAAAGCTACTCGAGGACTATCTGTGCTAGCCGTCCCTAATTTAGCAGTGTAAGACTAGAGGGAAGGCAGCTAGTCATCACCACCCACCGCCAACTCTTGGGCTACTCTTTTATCAACGAAAAGTGGGATTGACCGTCACATTATAACGCCCCCCACGGCTGGGAGGGCGAGGATGTTTGGCGCGAACCCGCGACCCTCAGATTACGAAGCGCACGCCTTAAAGCGCTAGGCCATGCCAGGCCCTGAAAGAAAGAAATCACAAATACACAGCGATTCTTAACGGACTTGTACATACTGTTCGAATTACCATTCTCCACTTTGCACATTTAATATAAAAATTGTCATCATACGAGCGTCACACTAGTGCTAATACTGTTCAGAAATCCTTTTTACGATATCGGCGAAACATCAAAACATTTTAGTCTAATAATAATTAAGTACGGGCATTCTACATTAATTTGGTCTCCATGAGGAAAGGGACTATTGGTCCCAATGGACGTCTACTCATGAACAGATTGCTCTAATACCTTTTTAGATTTCCCTTGCACTAACTAAATTCGTCAGCGTATAGAATTGCTCTTTGTCTCTAATATCAATACTTGTGACGTGTTCGAAACAGCAAGGAAGAGAAATATCACATTTTAAGGTAACTTTTATTTTTTCCAACTTCCTGGAATTTTTCCCTTTAGCTTTAGGAACGGATAAAGAAATATTGAGAGGATCCGACGTCAGTAGGTCGACTTGTTCGTGAAACTGTCTGGCAGCTGTTTTGTTTTCGAAACTGAAACCACCCATTTGGCTGTGATCGGTGGAAAGGAACATGGTGTGAAAAGTATTATCTTGGGCCTCGTAGTTCGTCAAACTGTCAATGATATCATGTCAAAGAATGAAACCTGTGCCTTTTTCGGCGAGGACCAGTTTTAGTCTTCCTTTAGTTCGTGCTCTCGTTTCTCCTTTATCAAACAGCAGGACAGGGATACCTGTCAGGGCTAACTGCCATTCTTCCTCTGGCTTTCTGAAAAACAGATTGGCCAGACACTGGAACACAAACACAAATGTTTTGTGGCTACGAAAAACCGTTTCGACTTGGGCTATGTCAATTCGCTGCATATGTTATTTCATTCATCTTCTAAATCTTGTCGAAAATCCGCATCGTCGAAAGAACCGCAACTGATACTTTTATCTGTGTCCTCTACATTAATTCGGCCCAGGGTATCATATTTTTCTGTCAGTTTTGTCCGGCTACCTTTTCTTTGGAAGATGGTTCGTGTGAAGCTTCTGAGTAGATGATATTATCTGAATAGTTCGTATCTGGAATATTGAAAGTTCTATTTTCTGAACACGATTCCACAAAGTCATCTTTTTCACAAGAAGTATGTTGAATATTTGACACATGATCAGACATTTCCATGTTTATGCCATTATTTGAAATCTTTTTTTCCTTTATGAATATTTAATGAATTAATTCTTTCTGTTGGTCCAAACTATGAAAGGTAGAGATCCTTCTATAAAAATCAAATATTTTACACAAAAACCTTGAAAGACATTGAGTGTATACCTTAATATCTGTATAATACTTCGTGTGGTAGATTTCTTCATGAACTTGTGACATAACCACCAAATAATACAAGATTGTTTTTTCTCCCTGTAAATAATAGAAAACGCTCAGTTAATAAATTTTATTTCTATTTTTACTAGATACACAAATTATTTATATACATTCGCATGAACGAGGTTTATGTGAACTTGTATGAAGCAACACTCTAGTAAAGTTAATTTTAAACAGAAATTTATTTTGTACCAACAATCTGAACAATATTATAAAATTTATTTCATTTCTGAATTATTTCATGTTATATCTCTGAAATCATTATCGACATTAAAAACTACGGAATTTTAACACTGACTTTCCGAAAAATAGGCTACTCTAATGTCTGTAATAAAATAGAGTATTTACGATTGAAATGAATACAATGTTACAACACTTTACACAGATACCGAAACATATGTGAAATCTTTTTATGGCTAGTCCTGTTTTTAATAACTATTTATTGTCCGTGATAACGAAAAATCCACTTGAAGTAAAAATGTATTATCAAGATGGCTGGTACGAGTATTGAAACTTTAAGTAAAGTAAAGTGAAGAACAACATTTCGACATTCTTATGTCATTTTCATGTCAACAAAGAGAAGTTGCAATGATTTTAATGTTGTATTCCTTTTATTGTAAATAAATGTTTATACAAAAATGACGTTTTTAGATTATTTAAAGGTGGGGTAATATTACAGGTATCATTCTCGAACTGATAACTCATTTTCAAAGTTATAACTGCAATGAAAGACTGTTCTACAACTTACACTCAGAGTTATAACTGCAAAGGCCTATTCTAAAATATTCTAATAATTAGCTCTCCAAAGTGGTATCTAATGGTCAGTGATACCGTGAAATATATTCTGAAGTTATTGTAGGTTTTTTCAGTAATGGCAAAAGATAAATATTATGAAGGCAAGAACCCTCTGTGATTCCCCCAGTAGCACAGTGGAATGTCGGCGGACTTATACCACAAGAAATCGGGCTTTGATACCCATGGTGGGCAGAACACAGATAACCCTTTGTGAATTTTTGTGTTTAATAACAAACAACAATGGCAACCCTTTGTAATAACCCAACATTTATTTTCGAATTGATGAACTGGAAATTCTAGGATAAGAAGGAATCCGTTTCCAGAAATACAGTATTAACCTAGTACGCTACTAATAACTTATTACGTTATTGAATTGCTCCGAAAAATTAAAGGTTACTAAAATAAATAACAAGGAATCCTTAATATCTACAACACTTGGACCACTTTTAGGCATGGATAATCTACTAGTCGATTTATTAGCTATATTTTTATGTATAGGCAATATCAAGCATACAACCCGATTCAACTTTATTACTCAGCACGTTATCTACTCGCCTACCCTCAAATAGAAATTCTTTTAGGCACGATTAGAGTAGATTCATCTATGAGACTTTGGACGTGATCAAATACGTCAGTCGAAAGGGTTTGACCTTCCGAGTTCAAAACTGCAATTAAATCTCAAATCCATCAAGAAATGACGAAGCTGTGAGCTAAACGTTTGTGCTTTTAAAAAACAACAACTTAGAGGTGTACTACGAACCGCTATGCCGCGGCTAAAAATAACAGTAAGAGCTAGTTAGTATTGACCCTACAATACTGATAAACAGTATGTTTTCAAGGCGATATCGGTACAAAGATATCAGAAAATAGTATTACGATTTTAAACAAAAGGTTAAAGAGCAAAAGGGAAATAAATCTTAATTATCTGTATCCAGATAATTATTCCTGTTATCGCTGATTAAACACGAAAAATAATTCACGTTAACTACTAGTTTTAGAGAAAAGTTTGGAACGAAGATTCGAATCTTTCACAATAGCGGTGTACGTGCGAGACAGGTTTCAAACGTTCAACGAGTTTTTTAACGTTATTAGAGCCAAATCAACTTTAGGGTTAACACCTATCTTCCAGTTCACGTCGTATTACCAAATAAGACGGAAACAACGTTTCCAATCCAAGCATGTACTTCCAAATATTTGTTTAATGTTCTTGTTCAGTTACTTACTCCTTATTCCGCCAGCCCTTATTTTTTTCACAGGTACAACTTAAATACCTTGATTGCATGACATTGAAGGTCTATTCGAATTTACAGCTCCCAGCCAAGTTTACAAAATTCTCTCTAAAATGTATATCATATAACGTGAATAGTTAGTTGCACGAAGTGAAGGCTTATATTAGCGTAAGTCTTCATGTTCTTATACTGTCCACTAGCGTGGGGGGCTCTCACTAACACAGAAGTAATCTTTCAGGCTCATCAAGATAAAAATGAGAGTTCGATAAGCGGTGGGCACAGTCAAATATAGTCCGTTATGTAGCTTTGCATTTAACAAGAGACAAGTGAGCACAACCGTTAGTCCAACTAATTTTATCATATTGAGCAATTATATATTTCTGCCTAAAACTAGCGGAAGTATTTTGAATTTCTTTTAAAGGGCCCTTCACGCGAAGCATCAAGTTTGACAGTGTAACCTGCATTCTTTAGCAATGTTTCAGCCCTTATAGATGCCATCTTTAAAAACTTTACTAACAGGAGCTAAGTGTACGATTTTTAACCCAAGATAACAAAATGTAGAAACTGAAAAGTACAGTTAACACATAATCGCTGCCTATATTTACTTTGTACAACCTCTAGAATGGCCTGAACGAGTCCGAAACGCTTGGAGACCAAAGTACGACAAAAAAAATAATAATAATAATCAATGAATGTAGTCATGCTTGATTGATTTTAATCCATAAATTTTAAACGATTATGTTATAACTTTTTTACGGTTTGTTTTACGTAATCAATGCCAGGGTAAAAATATTTCTTCCAATCTCAAAAATCCTGACTACTGTTAACACGCTACTAATAACCTACAATGTAAAATAAGACTTGTAACCATATAATAACAAAGTAATATTTGATTGGTGTTCCATGTAAACAGCTATACTGGGGAAACTTGTTACTAAAGAAATTTGAACTTAAAACAAATAAAAAGTCTCATAAAAGTAAAAACTATTATGAAATATATGTCGCCAGGAGACAACAGTTAAACTGTACTAGTTTTGTCTCAGCAATTTAGGTAATAGAAATATTTCGTGCACACTTGTACAAACAGATGCTATTGAAAACTATCTGAACAATTTGACACGTGAAGACTGCTTTTATGAAAGTCTTTTAAAATCCGACAAGTACAAGCGATTTATCTCCCATCAAGACTTAACCCAAGGGCATAAGGGTCAGTGAAATCTCATAGTCAAAAGGCGACGGAGTCTCAGCTCAGTGAGGGTCAAAGCTGTGTAGGGAACGGCCACTAAGAGAAATAATTTTGTTTGTTTCGGATATTTACAAGGGCTATCTGGGTTAGTAGTCCCTAATTTTAAAGTGGCTACAACAGCGCTGACATCCAGCCCTTGAGCCACTCTAATAATGTCATTTCAATGTCGCTCTTTTGACACAGACCCAAAGTGCGAGGCGCGATTTTAAGGCAACGTGTAAGACCTCCGATTCACAGTCCAGAACGCTGACCACTCACTGTCCAGTCAGTCACGTGATAAATTACTTTTGTTTTTTTTCACATATTACGTCTAAAGATTTAATTGCTTGCTTGTTTGGAATTAAACACAAAGCTACACAATGGGTATCGAAACCCGGTTTGTAGCGGTGCAAGTCCGCAGACATACCTGTGTGGCACTGGGAGGGACGTGTAAAGAGAAACAAAACTAAGACACTTAGCACGTTTTCAGCAAAAGCTCGTTTCTCAAACACAACAAAAGTAATCAACTTAAGTATAATGTATCTTTTATTGATTTCAATGCTGCAAGTGATAACAATTCTGATAGCACATATAAGGTAAAATTCGAATTTTAAAAACCTTCGACAGCATACAAATAGCCCTTCACGAAACATCGCGTTTAACAACAAACAAACAACTTACTCCATTCACTTTATAAAAAAGTTCCACAGTGGGACAGAAATAAGTGTATCGATTTTCAACACGGTTGATACCCCCGCTGAATATGCTCTACAATAAACATATAAATCATAATAAACAAACACTTCATAATATTCAAGATATAAAACACTCGTTAATAAGTGGCCTTGACGTTAAGCTTTAACTTTTAGGTAGAAAAATAGAAAACTTCAACGAAATATTGGTTTTTGTTTTCTTTTTCGAATTTCGCGCACATTTACACGAGGGCTAACTGTATTAGCCGTCCCTAATTTAGCAATGTAAGAATAGAAGGAAGGCAGTTTGTTTTCACCACTGACCGCCAACTCTTGGGCTACTCTTTTACCAACGAATTGTGGGTTTGATCGGGACACTATAATGGCCCTACGGCTGAAAGGACGAGCATGTTTGGTGAGACGGAAATTCGAACCCGCGATCCTCGCATTACAAGTTAAGCGCCTTAACCACCTGGCCATGCAGCGCCAGAAGAATAGTAAACTTCAAGGAAATATTGGTTTTTTGTTTAGTTTTTGAATTTCATGCACAGCTACACGAGGGCTATTTGTTCTAGCCGTCCCTAATTTAGCAGTGTAAAACTAAAAGGAAGACAGCTAGTCATCACCACCAACTCTTGGGCTACTCTTTTATCAACAAATAGTGTGATTGACCATGACATTATAACGCTCCCACGACTAAAATGGCGAGCATGTTTGGTGCGACGGGTATTCGAACCCGCAAGTCTCAGATTACGATTCGAGCGCTTTAACCACCTGGCCATGCTGGGCCCCGAAACATTGGACATCCGCCACCTTCATCCAAGCCATTCTTACCAAAAAAGCATCCACAACTAGAAACAAATTTCAAAGACATGTTCATGCAGAATACACAAGTCGAGAAGCTATTTAAGTCAATAGACAAATTTACACAGACACTCCATACAAAGAAGGATATAATGAAAACTCAATCATCACAAACGCACTTTTAAACATCAACTGATTTCTTCCAAACAAGCATGTTGAAACCTAGATATGTATTTCCAAGATAGCCTGGAGAACTAAGACAGACAAACAACCTGTTAGCGACTTTTGAAGATTTCGACACTCATTATCGAGTCAGTCTCATCACAGATATGGAACTGATGCTGTGTTCGACAGAATCTTCTATTACTGTCTCGTGTTCTCAACATTTTTACTCCTACAAAGAAAAAACAATCTTCGAAAAACGACGACCACGAGACGTTTTCAGACTCATTATCGACCCTTTTTAAAAATAGTCCATTATTCATTATGTATACTAATAATTTGTAATGTGCTGGTACGTGAACATATTACCACATGCTATTTATAAAATTATTGTACCTTTTAAAAAGTAATGGATTAATATGTTTCTAGTCTTATATTTTTGTGAGGTGATAAAACTGTATACTTTCCTTGTAAGTTTATTATGCAGCAGTTAGAAAATTGTGCACAATTACTATTTAATTATATGAATTTTACTAAGTAAGTGGTGTATTATATTCACACAAGTAAGCACCATTTCTCCAAGTTATATTAATAACCTTTTAGAAGTGTATGTAGCTGTAACATTCGCAATGTCCTAATAATATGATGTTAGTTTTGAATATGTAATACAACAGTTCTGCTTAGATTATATGCAGAAATTAATCTATTTTAGTAAATGTATGGTTTTAATCCTTACAATATTAATAACACAATGGATTATTTTGATCTATAAACCTTCTAACCATTACTGTGATCACACTTTGAAAGTTCCTTGGAAATAATATATTTCTAAAACTGTTATTTTAACTCTTCAGAATTTGTCGAATCTCCCCTTTAAATCAAAATGTACAGTTATTCAGTTACACATTTTTAACACTGAGTTATGCAACTATTTTTACTGGGACTGAAATAATTACAACTGAATACAAACCCTTATTGATGTAAGCTGTTTTTGGATGAATCAAATTACCAACACTACATTTTTTTTTTCTTTCCTTGGCAGGTCATAAAAGTATTAGATGTTTTTAATATTTAAAATTACTAAATTTTATAAATTGAATCATATTTTCAATACTTCAAGAATACCATTCTACAGACTGATTAATCTGCATACTTATTTTTAATCTACATCACGTATTCTATAAAATTGTTGTGATATTTATAATTTTTTGTACTAAAATGTAATTCCAATAAGTACTTATCTCCTTTTACACAGGTCTGAAATAACCAGGCAGTTAAGACCCTCAACTCGTAATTTGAAAGTTGCTAGTTCCAATCCCCATCACACCAAACATGCTCACCCTTTGGCTGTAGGGGACTTCTAATGTTACGGTCAATCCCAACATTCATTGGTAGAGAAGTAGCCCAAGAGTTGGCAGCGAGTGGTGATGACTAGCTGTCTTCCCTCTAGTCTTACACTGCTAAATTAAGGATGGCTAGTGGAGATAGACCTCATGTAGCTTTCACGAAATTATAAAACAAACAAACAATCCTTTTACATCAATAGATATTCTCATTCAATGCTGGCATCTATTTGTGAAACTTGTTTTCAAGCATGTCCTGAGTTACTGCCTCCTCTTGATTGCAAATTATTCATTAAAATTATCATGTGACAACCCTCCATCAGTAATAGTGCAAGGTATTCTCATTACGCTTATGACTTCCTCTGTTCAATTCTACCAGATATCACTTTAAGTTCTCTTAGAATCTGGAAGCATCAGGTTTTAATGAAAAGGTAAGATGGGAAGTGTGAAATTTGGTAAGAACCTTCCAGAAATACATTTACAGTTTAGGTGAATTACAACTTCCAATACAGTGCATTATGTCATATCAACATATAGCAAGAATCTTACATTGAATAGGTGGAAGAAACAGTTTTAGGGAAGGAAAGAAGCATCCTCCAAAGCCATCCAGAGGACACACCTGAAGACAAGAAAGTCAAATTTGGAAAACTGATGTGGGAGACTGAGCCAGGTATACATTTCACCCAGATAAGAAAGATGTGGTACTTATGGGAAAACTGGAATGTAATGAGGGCTATCAATCTTCATTAGAAGAAAAGTGAGGGCATAAAATACAGTGGAGAGTCTGAAGGAACAACAACACTTGAAACAGTGCAATGGATGACCACAAAGATCTATTTTCAAATGCAGACCGTAATGATTCACTCAATACAAGGCATGGTAGGGATGAAGAGCTATTCTATTCTTAACCATATATGTTTTGGTTTAGAATAATGGCTACTTTGATAATACTTTCACAGTTGACTAGATGCCCCCATTAGTTCTGTCAAGACAATATAAAATAAACTTAAAACAGATTTACCAGAGATCCATACAATGAAAAATAAACTTTGGAAGTACTGATGTGATTAATTATTATAGTTTACAAAAATAGAGGCATTCATGTAATCCACACCCTGCATACTGACACACTTGGTGATTTATTGAGATGGAAGATTAGTGTGAGAAAATATTACATTATAAAGAACATGGGGTTTACCAAACACAAGTTCTAACTTTTTGATAATCTATAATTAGTTCAGATGTTTACCACTTTGCAAAATAAAATTGACATGAGGAATGAAAATTAAAACAGACTCAAAAGGAAAAAAATATTAAAAAATGCACTGCAGACTCAACACATACCTAGATAAAAATTCTGCACTTTACAGGTCACAATTCTTTCGAAACAGAAACTAATTACATGATTTATGTTCTCCTTGTAGCTGGCCAATCAACTTAGATGGCAATAATCCAGAAGAACATATTACTTTTGTGCCATTAATGATACAAATTCACACTCAAGTTGATACCAGGTGAACTATCCCACGAAGCAGCAGGTACCAGCTGTCATGACTCATATTAGGTACAGCAACACCTAGAAGTCAACTAGCACATGCCCTAGTAAGAAGTTCTGAGCTAGAATCATAAAAATAACTCCAAATTTTATGTTTCATATTTATCAAGCCGAGGTACCTGTCCTTTATTTGTACATGAACTTAAACAAAACCTGGGGCTGGAAGATATGATAAATTAGAAAAATCTTGATTTTCATACAATTCATTTAGAACATTCATTTACTAGACTGTATAATGGTTATTATGACCCTGTAGAAAGAGGTAGTATCAATTGTAATGTCAGTAGGGGTGCATTCTGTTACCTGCTTTCAACACCCAGCTCATCACATCTTTCTGCAGTGTTTCACATGATTATTTAATAGAAAACCAATGGCTACAGAAGTGTCTTACAGATAGGTCAAAGTAAGAAATTATTACAACTCAAACAACAGCTTTTCATACCAGCCTTATGGTGGCTGTTGAAATAGAAACTTCATCTCAGTTTATGTATTATTGTAACAAAGGCAGTCATCTTTGTTCATTTAATTCCTCCAAAGAGAGCCCAGCACAGTCTCTGAGATGTATATATTAAATGTTTGTCTGCTTTAGGCACACTGTATGCATGCATATTAGAAAAATTATAAACGTGTCTTACTTTTTAGTTTAAGATCAAGACACCATCTACAAATATAATTAATGTTAACTTTATTAAAGTGTTCAATAACAGCAATAATGGGGGTGGAGGAGTTACGAACCCTACATTAATATGTCCCCTTTTCCAAATTATCTTCACATTTACTCTCATGAAGAAGGATAGTCATCTATTGAAAGCAGTGCTGTTTTTGGTCTTCTTTAAAAACATTTCACACAGTTTGGTTAAGATTGGTCCAGTGAAGATAATGTAACAAGAGAAAGACAGATATTTGTGTTTTATATATATATATACACGATATAGCAATGAGGTTTATGGTATCAGTATACCAACTAATTCTACTTTCAACAAATCAAGACAAAATTTAGCTATTTTCCTTCTTTTCTCAGACATAAATACTAGTTTCATTTCCAGAACACTGAGAACAGTTGTTATTCTATTTTCCAGGTGGGTGTCAATAGTACTTCAAGTCCACTGCCATGTTTGTTGATTTATGAAAGAAGGGTAAAATTAAGTACAATACAGCTTTATTATTGTTTGGTTACTCTGGTTGTTATCATCTATAATTTGATTAAACAACCTTTAAATACTTTTCATGAAGATAGGCAAAACAGCATGTATGCCGAAATACGTAAACAAAACTTTCCCAACAAGAGGCTCCTGAGTAATTGAAGTTTCACTTTACTGAATCAGGAAAATAATTTTAAAAAATTCTTGCAAGGTTTTTTTAACAGATGCCTAGAAATATCCACTTATCAACACTTGTTTCCAGTTCAGCATGTGAATGCTTTACTTGTGCATCAAATGCATTGATAAATATGTTTGTCTTTAAAAGTATTAAAGCTTATAAAGCAGTTAACTGTTTCTATTTGCAATAAATTCATTTTAAAACATTTTATCAATCAGATTTGTTTTGGAAATAATAAACACAAACACCACTTTCTTCTTTTCAAACAGAATAAGAACATGTAATTATTAGATTCATTATGTTTGACAATCAAACACATTCATTACCACCAGACATGAGAAGAGAGAAAAGAGTATTGTTTTCACCTGCTCTAGATCTCTCAGACCTATGGTGTTCAACATGGTCACCACTTGCCACATGCCAAAACAGCTATTGACCTGTGGTGAACTGGTGCTTTACTTCTACCACCTATTTTTCAGTATAATTAATTCTATTAATAAATAATTGAAAACATTACTATGTATTTTTACCCATCTGTAAAAACACAGTTAATTTTTTTGTCACATAGCAAAACTTTTAACACATTTTAAACAGTTTTGGTGACTATAAAATGCAGTTTTTCCAAATGGTGAAAATGTAAACACATTTTAAACAGTTTTGGTGACTATGAAATACATTTGGACACTGGTGTATTAGACCTAAAAGCACACCCACTCCCACAGCTTTTTAAAGAACCACAATTATTCCAATGTTCTGATTTCATTCCAGTTAGAAACTTACTTTTAAATAGTATATATAATCATTTAAATTGGTGTGTTGGACTAAGGATTCTTTTACAGTGGGTGTTTGCCACATTTTGGAGATAAATTCAAAATAAATGAACAGCATGCATTCCACTTATTTTAAAATATGTTCAAAACAAGTGAAACATGACAAATTCTTCACAATATATGTATCACAACTGGATCTAAATACTGTATGGTTCTCTTCTTCACAAAAATCCATTTTGGCCAAATTCAATTAGTTTAAAATGCAGTTGACAAGCCAAACTATTTTTCTCTATTTTAAATGATTCATTTCACATTTTCTAACTTCTCTCTGACTGAAAGTCTCTTTTCCTCGGTTTTACTTTTGGCTCACTTCCTACTCTGGAAGTATTGCAGAGTATTGAGGCATTCTAGAAATCTCTGTAGCCTTAATATCAATTACACAACTTTCAATAACCTTCTGCTTTCAACTTTCTTACTGTGAAACAAAACAGTCAAGAAATATTAACTCACAAAATAAATTACCACCACCTACATTAAACAGTGTATTCTATCTTATAACACTGAACTTATATTTTAGTCACTACACTACTTGCCATTGATTGAAAACACTTAAAGTTTGTTGTAATGCAGTTTTTGAAGAGGAGGAAGAGAAAGTGGACCAGTTTGAACAATTCTTGAATTTCAAAAGATAACTTAATTTTAGTGAAATACTTGATCAAAAACTTTGAATTTTTTGTATACAAAAAACTTGTAATATTTACAGAAAGCTAGTCAGATTTTGTGAAGATACACATATCATTTTAAAAGTTACAGTGTGGAAACTGATGATTATAAACAAAGTCACACAGACACACTCTGTAATGAAAGGGTTCATTTCTTTTGTTCTTATCCCACTCTTACATGACATTTTAAGAAAAGAAATGTAGTTCCTCTATCCAGTAAGTATTTATTGCACTGGCTACTGAACCTTACCCTTCCAAGAAGCCAACAGTTGTTAACTACTATTCACAGCAGTGGATATACTAATTAGACTCCTTACTGAAAACCTGTATGCATCTGTTCAATGCACTTTGTTTCACTGTTACTTTGTGTTGTATCTTACCACTTGTACTTGAATGAAAGGGAAAAGAAAGAGAGTAAGATATTTGGTGTAGACCGAAGATAGTTTAGAGACAGCAGAGTTGTTCTATAGTTCCTATAAAAAACAAAACATACCACTTTAAGCTTTGATGTTATGCTTATAATGCCAACAAACATCTCATCAGGGTCCTAGCAACATAAGAACTGGTAACTCCATTTTTCTCTCCGCATGTAAAATTCAAGTGATTTTCACCCAGTCATCTAAAGTAGGGGCATAGATCCTGGGGTGGATGAGTGGGATACACCTCCTTCATTTTAGGTGGGGGTATGGTGCATACAATCATCCCCCCCCCTACAGTTTGGTCTGTTGAATTGTTTTATTGCATCACAGGCTTACAAATTGTTTATTCTTGTGATTCTCATGTTCTTACCAATTAAAATACATAATTAGGCCTAGACGTAGGCTTTTTCAGTAGCCAAAATATACATCTTTAATATAGGCGTGCTTCTAAGCTTTTTCGATTTAGGTGATAGTTTGTAAGTATCAGTCAGTAGGCCTAAGTATAGATGCAAGGCTTGCAAGCACTATCACAGAATCTACCTACGTCTTGTACGTAGTGTAAGATTAAGTAACATTTTCATCACAACAGACTGAACAGAGCATGAAATTCAAAAATATCACTCCCAATCATAAACTCCTGTTATTTAGATCTGGTAAGCAATTTGTTGCTTGTAGCTGAATCAATCTAATGTGTATATTGTGCATGTCTATGTTGTTATGCATGTTTAGCCGGTTTTATTGTCGAACGCCTTACCTTATTCACCTTAGCAGCTTAAGCCGATGACCATAGTGTACGTTTAGTGTACAGTTAACAACAGGTTCGGACCTTTCTCTAATCCAGACGTGTCCTACATCACCCCCCTCCGCTCCCTTTAGTCTGAGCCTCGATTTTACAACAGGGCTCATTAGACCTGTGTTTGTGGCTCTCATTAAACCATGAAATTTCAGATTATCACCACCCTTTAATAAAGTGCTGGTGTTTTATGGTAAAAGAACAATATATTCTCTTGTCACACATAGTAAAAATATTGTATTTTCTTGTATAATTGTTGACTACATTGTTGATCAACAGACAATGTATATAACACGGTGTACATGTCTCATAACAAACTATTCTGACTTTTTTTTTCGTTGTATTCTCGAATTTATCAAAACAAAACATCACATATATACCCGAAACTGTTATTTGTTAAGCTTCTCATATATGTATGTATATATAATAATAATAATAGTGCCCCTAAATTCCGTAAGGAACAGAGGGCCGCAAACTCTGCGGTTTCAAAACAGACTTGGTTTTTTAGTGAGTAGGTTGTTAGCCTACGGCCCGGCATGGCCAAGCAAGCGTTAAAGCGCGCGACTTCGTAATCTGAGGGTCGCGGGTTCGCATCCCCGTCGTGCCAAACATGCTCGCCCTTTCAGCCGTGGGGGGCTTTATAATGTGACGGTCAATCCCACTATCCGTTGGTAACAGAGAACCCAAGACTGGGCGGTGGGTGGTGATGACTTGCTGCCTTCACTCTAATCTTACACTGCTAAATTAGGGACGACTAGCACAGATAACCCTCAAGTAACTTTGTGCGAAATTCAAAAACAACAACAACAACAATTGTTAGCCTACTGCACAACCCCCAACCAGGAGGACAATTTCTCGGTCCACTGAGTGGAATCGAACCCCTGATGTTAGCGGTGTAAATCTGGAGACATACTGCTGGACTAGCGGGGGAGCGTGTATATGTATATATACACATTAATTCCAGCTGACAGGTGATATAATTAGTCTCATAACTTAATGATTTGAATGATGCAAAAAATTAATTATATTAATTATTACAAAGTCAAATTGTTGCTATTATTGCAATAACAAATACATTTTCATCTGGACTTTTTTAACCACTATGGTAACTTTCAAGATGATATACATTTAATCACACAAAAACTAAAATCCCACATTAATATAGTGAAGGGACTGGTGCAAGATTTACCTATTTCAGCTCCATTCAGAGAGCACCCAAAGAAACTCATGGAGTGTGACACCCAATAGCAGGAGCTTCACATGGATATACTTGTGGGATACTACTTGTGCAAAATTTTGAGAAATAAAAGTACTCTGAGTGGCACCGTGAGCCACTTTACAGAATCCTGTAAAATAGAGAAAATGTATTCATCTGACTAAGGATGGTAAGTAGATTGGAAGATAACAGACTGGAATAGGCAGTAACTCACATGAGATGAGACAGCCAGGTGATGAAGATAGTGTGTGATGAAAGTGGAAGATGTAGTCCACATGCCAGTCTGTAAAATGTCATCAAGTAGCCATCAAAAACAAGAGGCAAAAGAATGGGTGAGATGGGAGATTTGATGAGAAGAAATATGGAACAGCCTGCAGGTATTGACATCCAATGAAAAGTAGACCAACAACAGCAGTTGACAAACTAAGCCTGTAAGTTTAGATAGTGATAAGTCCCTCAAAGAAGAAAATCCCAGGGAAGAAAGAAGTGAAGAAGGGAGCCAGGAAATTATGAGATGTAAGCTAGGTAGCAAGATACAGCATAAACAGAATGCGACAGAAGACACAAGTCAGATTGAGCATGGAGTTGTGAAATGGAAGGGAAGTATGGGAGAAGGAGGAATCACCTTCCCAAATGCTGAAGTCTTAGAAAGAAAAGAGACCAGACACGATAAAGTAAAAGATATGGAGGATAGAAAAGGGTATGGAAAGAGTTCAAAGCATAGAAGTCTGAGAGGTGGTGACCTAAGGGAAGGAGTAAGAGGAAATAGAACTGTAGGGAAATTTAATATCAGGAGTAGGCGACCATTGGCTCAGAGAAACTGGGTAAGAGTATGCACGATTATAAAGTCCAAACTGAGCAAGGGAACAGGGCAGGGATATCTATGGAAGGAGAGGAAAAATATGGATAGAACTGGGGAAGACAGTACCTTGCAAAATCAGGAAAGATAATGGGTGGTAGACAAGGCAGCCTAATGACCAACAATGGTAGAGAGAGCCAACCCTTTGTTGAAAAATATTGTAAAAAAAGAGAGATAGCCAACAATGAGACAGTCAGGATGAAGATGGTGATGAATAGGTCAGAATGAAAAAACACTATTACACTGGTAGATAGACAGGGTAGATAAGCAACAAGAATAAGACAGGAAAAAGATCACCATATAAGAATGGCTGGTTTGACAGGTAATGGATTGGATAAATCCCAAGTATGAAATCAAATAGCAACATGTTGCAGCAAGAAAGAAGGTGTGAGAGGAAGGAAAAGAGGGAAATAGCAAGACAGAAGGCAAAAAAGAAAACCAGTGATGAGTCAGTCAAAGAGGTGCCACAAGGGCCCATAATAAAAATCATGGAGGTGTGGCAAAAGCACAGATGCATAGACTCCCCAGGAGAGAGCTCGCTCATCTGAAAACCCAAAGTCAATAAACTATTCCATGGGGCAGAACAAAGTCTGGTCAAGATATATGGCCTACATTGAGGTTTACAACATATAGTACATGACAGACAATAAGGCAAATGTATTGAGAAGTGACACAAGAAAAAGAAGGTACAGGGTTTGAAAACAAAGAGTCCTGAATCTGATACTTTTCTGACACTTGATATAAGATACGACTGTGAAGTTTAAAGAGTGAACCATAACTAAATGATCCAACAGGAGGGGTAGAAATGGGAACTTGCCCAAAGTACTGCCAAAAGTTTGAGTACATTAAGCTGAAGTCAAGATACATCCTTGATCAGAGTGTTCAACATAAGGTTGTCATTCAGAGATGCCTCTCTTCCTAGTAAGAATATATTGGTGAAAAAAGGCATAAGAAAAATTTGGGTGGAAGTAGGTGCACATTTATAGTGGTATCGAAGTGGTAGACAGCCACTCAAAAATGTCTGTGAGAAGAGAAACAGTAGGCCCAAAGGTTCCTGTGATTCATTACACTGGTTGCACAAGGGCATTCAGAGATGGTTGATATGAGCATGGCCCAGTAGAATAAACAGTTTCAGGAAAGCTATAGTTACTAAAGACAATAGAGTCTCTCAGGCAACACGAGTAGGACAGACTCACATCCCAGTGAGAGAATGTTCCATCATTTGCAGATAGACAGGGTAAGATTCAGCCCAGCTGAGAAAGAAGTTGAAAAAATACTCCCAGAAAAACAAGGTATTTGATGGGATAAGAAAGCATTTAGAAGTCTTGGCAAGCCATCCTACAAAGACAGTTTCCTACAGAAGGAAAGTATGAAGGTAAGACTTCTCCTGTTAATGGGACAGAAGAAGCCAATCATGGAGCAAGTTCTTTCAGATGGTACACAAAAGCCTTGACTGTTCTGTTAAAGACATAGGAGGTCAATGCAATGCTAAAAAGAAAAAAGGATCGCTGAACTGGAAGGAATGATTTCAAGAAACAAATTTGAAATATTTTTAAGACTCAGCATTGGGAATATGAAGAAACATATCTGAGATGTCACTCTTGCTCATCCAAAGTCCAAGGAAAAAGAACCAACAAAGAGTAAAGAAATTTTCCATGCAAAAATGAGGGATGACCACCTAGCAGATGAAAGTGGAAAGGTAGATTACCAGCCTCCAGTCCCCAGTTTTATTGGGGACCACAAACAGGTGAAAGTAAGACCCTCTCTATGACTTGTTTGTGCAACAGATCTGGCACAGTGACTTCCAGATATTGAAGATAGATGTAATTTGAGAGAGAAGTGAAGTTAACCAGCTATTAACTGAGAGAAGAATTGAAAGGACAGTCCATGAAAACTAACAAGTATGACCCATCTAACTGCAGATAGTTGTTAACAAAGATGTGCATATCAAAGACCAGCCCCCATTACAACTGAATCTGCTCCATTGTCATTGATGAATCCAGAAAGTCTGACACTGGGCTGAAGAGTATTGAGCAAAAGGATAAAATAGGAAAAGGGGTAAAAATATAGGAAGTGGGAGGAGTATAATGATCCAAGTAAACAGGGAAAGAGTAGTAGTACAGTCTATGGCAGAAAGGAGAAGGGAACAGGAATTGCCAGAAAATTCAAGTAGGGCTCGATGAATTGTCTCTTACATGAAGTGAAGAGAGGAAAGGTAATAAAACACAGAAAGTAGTATTAAGCAAAGACAAGAGAACTAAGCACTGGAGAGTGAAATCGACCTCAGTGGGCTTGCTCCCAAACAGGCAAAAAAGATTTCAAGGTCTATGACTCTAGAAGGAGGAAGTTCAGTTAACTGTAGGCCATGATAAAGGAATTAGAAAGCAAGGACAAGAAATAAGATCACTGACATGGGGTAGATCTATAAAGGAAGCAATATTATTAACATAATTTTCAGAAGATAGAAAAAGAATCAAAATTATTTAAGTTGGGAGTTGTGATGTAGAGAATGGGAAATATAGTAAGACAATGGAATGAGAGATAGAGTGATAAGGTCCAAATAGCATGAGGATGTCTAAAAAATTCTCCTCAACGACAAGAGAGCATAACCAGAAGGGGGGAGACAAACAGTAAAAGTTGTCTTTCTCATCATATTCCTTCTCAAAATGAGGGGAAATAATTCATGGCTGCATAATAAAACCTACTACCCTATGCACAATGGCTATCATGCCATTTATGTTTAACATGTTTTCAGTAGCCAAATTAAGAAATTGACAATTGCAAGGTTATTCCTCATCTCAGCAGATGCCAAAGTTGCATGAACTTGAAAGTTCATAGTTTGATAAACTAAAGAAAACAAAGTTCCTTTATTAGATTGCAAACCTCTGTAAGTTATGAATACAACAAAATACATCAAATACACACAGTGCTAAGGAAGATTAATGAAGAATCTCAGTGGAAAATCTCAGTGCACAGGAAGATTATGTCATGCTCATATTAGTGGAGGGCTTTTATTACATAATAACATCATTATGTAATGGTGAAAATCATGAGAAATCTAGTGAGTGTTGGTTGAAGTTGTTTAAAGAATTGTGGAATGCAAATCTCTCAGGCAGATGCACAAGAAAGATTGCTTTCTGTGTGAGAAGGTAGGTATGGTCTCAGAAGTAAGACATTTTTATATTAATGAATGTATTATTGTGAACAGTGTGATCTATCTAAAATATTTATCAGGGTTAATATAATACAGTTCAGAAAATGATGGTTTAATTAAACACAAGTGCAATAATAATGTGAATTTACTGAGCTTATTTGGAAATATGCAATCCACTTTGTTGATTTTAAAAGTAAAATATACACAAAACTTTACTTAAAACACATTGATAATAGCAAAACAATTATGTCATTAACTGAAATGTTGTGGAAAGCAAAATATAAAACTAAGCAATTACACATGAAAAAGTGGAGTGGTCCACAAATGGCATCTAGCACATGAGTGGCATGTGCATTTATGTTAGCAATTTGCTTAGAGATGTGAAGTGTGAAAGTTGGAGTAAAAGTTAGCAATGAAGTGAATGTAAGGAGAGGTATTCTAACAGTTGGCCAGACTTCTATAAAAATTATATATCAGTGGTGAAGTGAAGGTGACAACAGCTGAGTGCTTAGCAGGACATATTAACGTTAAAATATAAACAAATCAAAAAAACAATTCCCTATTTTGTTTATTTGATTTATATGTGTATATATCTTTATTTAAGTTAGGTAGTGAAAATTTATGACCATTTTGTTTTCTTGAATATTTTTATAGATACTTTTTTAAATTTATGATGGGGAACATCCCAGAGGTGAAAACTGCCATTGAGTATACTAAAGTTATCTTCTGAATGAGATTAAACAGTTTCAACAAAAGGACTGCAATTTTACCTTTTGAATCAGTTCCAACAACTCACTGGATTTCTTTAGTTTCTCTAAATTTTTTCAACCTGGAGAACTGCCAGTACATGTCTGTCTAAAACAGCAGCTTTCATGGTGTCTCTCCAGTTCTTGTCTACAGTTGTGAATCATCTGTATTGTATGATAAGAGTATTAAGATGATGTAATTATTCAAACAATTATTTAAAAAAACATCTAAGATGTTGGAACACATTTAAAGTTTAAATGTACCACAAAATTATTTAAAAGGTGGTGCTACCTGTAACAATAGATTTAAACAAATAAAAATATGTTTTCTATTTGTATTTCTTTCCTGTATGGAACGTTTTTAATAACTGCATTTTATTTTTATCACAACTACATTTTTCTATTTCAACTAATAAGTATAAGAAGATAATTGAATTACACAAAGCACTAATAATTATATTTGATGTTTAAAATACTAAGCTATATACATAAATATGTATATAAAGAGAATAAAAAAAATCAGAGATAAAACAATAATATATAAATTGTCTTCACACAAGCAATAAAATACTACTTATACAAATTCTAAAAACATTGAGGAAATATTAAAATAGTTGTAGTGCATACCTTCCCTCCTCTGGCATTTGAGCCATAATATCAGGGGAACTAAAGATTGGCTCTAAATATAGCCATGTAGCTTGAACTTTTAACCACTCATCAATTATCTCTCCTAACATCAACAACTTGTGTTCCCACTCTCTGTAAAAATGAAAAATAAAAAAGTGAAAATACTTCACAATTTGAAATATATAGTATATGAAATATAAAGGTATATATAGTGTTTATCATAAAATAAAAGTAATATTTAACAAAGAAAAAATTATTAGAATATAATTAATTTGATAAAAATATTTTATCAAACCTTTTTTTACATTTGTGAAACATTACCTTTAAGTTTTTCTAAAAACACAGTAAACATTACTCCTTAGTATAACACGTTTCTTTTACACTATCATTTCAAACAAAGTCCTTTTTAGATTTTTTTCATGTATATATCTATCTTTATGTGTATTTGTCTTTAAGAAAACAATACACACACATACACATGTATATGATTATATCTGTACTTAAAAAAAATTGAGAACGACCATCAACTATGTTACAAAAAAAAATTAATTTTTTGCAGCTTACTTTAACCACAAATAGAGTTAGCTAGCATTCCTCTCAAATGAAATGCATGTGTATCAACATAAAACTAATTTATTCGTTGTGGGCCTGGACTATTAATGAAATATCCAGTTTCAGACAAGAAAGAAGACTGAATATTGTTTGTGAGTTTGTAAAATTTTAGTATATAAATAATTATTTCTCATAATTATTTTTAATAACTGTTATTATAAATTGTATTGTTTTTTTGTATGTCAAAATTGGTTTGTGTTAAGAAACTTGTGTGTATTAATCCTGTTGGCAAATATTGTAAATTTAATACATTGTGACATTTAATTATCTTCTAAATTAAAATTAAAATGTCTAGTTATTTGAAATCGTAATATGTAATGTATGTAACGTAATTAGTTGTAGACTAATAGATAAAGTATAATATGTAACATATGTAATAAATGTCAATATTATTTTCATTTCTTACCTTAGAGTTCATCAACTCCTGAGTGCTTTTTTGGAATGGTTAAAGCTTTATCTACAATGTGTTTGTACTCGTCACAAATCCTACAAGATAAAAACTTATACATGTAATGCCATGTTAGTTAAAATTAAATAAAAGTAGGCATTTATGAAGAAAACTCAAAAACTGCATGTTAAATATATAGAGCAATCAAACAATTTCTCTTAAGTGTTTAGTTTTTTCACATCTGTATAATTAAAGTGTATTTTCTTTAACAATAAATCATTACTTCTTGGTGTTCTTGTGTGTCAATCATATGTGCAAACACAGGTATTTTAACCTTTAGTGAATACAGTGTACACAGTGTAACGTGGTTTCATACACTTACTGCTACAGTAATTATATCTCATACACTAAGCCAATAATGTACAGTGACTCCTATTTCTTACTTGTGTCAAAGAGGCATTAAAAACAGGAAGTTCAATTCCAATAGCTGTTCAGCAAACTTATTCCTTTCAGCAACCATCCTATTCAAAAAATCCTCCACAATAAGCAGTTTGAATATTCCAACTGGAACAGCCTCTTGTAGCAAACCTGTAACCAGTTGAGGCTATGCAATAAAATAAATATTAGTTGGACTGATACATTTAGCTCGAACAATCAGCCACCTGTCAGTTTATACCAGTATTCCAGTGCACTGTCAGTGTCTGGGTTATTGTATCTGCCATGAATGAAGCAGTTTGGAAAAAAACCTAGTATTTACACTCCAGTCCTCTTGAATCATCAGGCTCACAAGGTTCATAATTACTACCTACTTCATCCTCTTCAAATGACTGTGCATTGGAATTTTGTAAATTACTTGCAGTTTCATTCAGAGTAAAACTCTAAACAACTTTGCTATCTTGTTGCCATAATAGTAATCAAAACAAGGCACTGCAGAAATCTCAGGTCATGTGAACTGAAATTTTAGTAAAAAAATACTTTCTACTAATTGAAAGAGGGAAACACACATGCATGATCATTGTACAATACTAAAGGACTGTTTATCTGTTTGCTTACACACAGTTATAGCATCTTTGCTGATTGATGTGTTAACACATCATTAGTGCCTGATTAATAGAAATGACTCATTAGTACTTCATTGGTGATGAACATGTTAATCCAACAATAATAGTAAGGCTTTTCTCAATTGTACAGAATTTCCAGTCATCGTGTAAGTCTAATATTTTGTTTATTAGGGTGAAAACCTGAAGGTGAAGAATAGAAGTGATATAAATAAACAAACGAAAATGGTTATAGTTATTACTAGGAAATAAGACTTTATTAGTTAAAAGAAGTTTCAGTTCTATATCAACAAAAATCATAAATAGCAAGAGTACTACAAATGACTCAATACAATCTAATGATTTTAGGATTTCATTTTCTAGTTCATTGATTTACAACAGTAAGTAAATTTTACAATTTTTTTATACTGGTTGACTTTCATTAAGGCATTTTATTTTAATTATGATCTGTAATAACTGATGTAGTTCTAAACTAGTTGGCTTTTGACTATAACATACATAATTTTTGTAAGGGTCAGATATGTTTTAAAATTGTCTTTCACAAATTATCAGTGTTACCTTTTAGCTCTTTTGAATATTTGTAGAGAATAATAACCCAATAAACAATAGATTCCTACTTCCTTCTATATATACTTCCTTCTGTTTAATAGATTTTACAAAAATACAACTTAACAACTTATGCATCATTTTTTATTTGTTATCTTTTTTATGTCAGGATAGGTTATCAACTTTAAAATATTTTAATAAATTTATAAAATGACTATTATCAAGTAGATAAGATAATATATTAGATGACATAACTGTGAAGGTACTTATTAGTGTAAATTAATATTTACTGTGCAATAAAAAAATGCTACACACTTTTTAAATTAACAGTATGTATCTAATACCCTCTCATTTTATGCTTTTTGTTGATAAACTGATTAGATTAGAATTTATAACATTAAAAAAGTCTGTGCTTAAATTTTTTATGGTGTTACCTTTTACTTTCTTCCTGGTGCTCATTTGAGATGTTATTCAATAACTTTTCCAAAAGGATCTCTGTTTGACTAGCTAAAGACTCATAATGTTCCCGAAAATCCAACTGGAACATTCCAAGATCAACAATTTTGTCTGCAGTGTACATAAATTTGTTGATCCATGATTTATACTCATAAACCTGTTTTCTCCATACTACAAAGCTGCTCTCACTCTAACATATTAAACAGTGATTTTTTCAGTCTAATGAAGATGCATTATTGGGAAATAAAAAAATAATAAACTAAAAAATACATAAAAAATGTTATCATAAAACTGTATTTGAACAAAATTTACAGATTTAAAACATATTTTAGGATAGCAAAAACTATTTTAGAATTAGGACCTCCTTCTTTTCTTTACTAACATCTCTAACTGAACACTTCAATGAATGAAGTTCTTAAAAATAAGTTCAAACAGTGTTAGGTAGTGCAAATCAAAGACCTGCATATCACATAACAAGGTTCTTGAAATTTCAGTGGAAAAAGAACTAGAAGGTTTCGATGGAAAAATTTAATATCTAATAAACTTAATAAAATATCAAATTAAAAGTATTTATATACGTCTAATAATGTAAATGAAGAGAATTTATCTTTACAGGAAAACTTTGCAAAAAAAAGCATGAATATGACTTATTGCAAAAGTTTTACTATATCAAAGAAAGAAAAATAGTTTTTTGAATCAATAATACAAGTGAGTTTGGTAAACCTTAGACACAGAATTATAAATTCAAAATGCAAAAAAATTATTTTTTTAAAGTTCAGAAGTTGACATTTTTCATACACTGAAAATGTATTATAAATAGGTACTTACTTCGTCTTACATAAAGCTATCTCAACCTTTTTCTGCCCTCTAAGCATTGTAAAACATTTTCATGATCAGCCTGCCAGTTAATATACTTCACCAATTTCACATGATACCTCAACATGTACATATCATGTGAATACTCTCCACTAATTTTTTGCATCACCTACATTTGTGCAGCTACCTCCCTCTGCTATTGTTATTCAATCCTCACTTTCATGGCAGGTTATAAAAGAAGAACACCAGCCAAGGGTAGAGGAAGTAAGCAGCTATCAGAAATGCATTTTCAGTGCATGAAATATGTTAACTTCCAATATGGTCTTACCTCCTTTCATATAAAACTTGAATTCAACAGTGCAAAGTTTTAGCATACAATGTGGGAACCAAGTGGAAAGTGACTCCCCTGAATGAATGTATGTGCTTTGAGATGAAAATGAAACACACTTATGAGGTACCATACTGACTTCTGGAACAGGTATGCTCTTTGCTCATGATGTAGGAAATGAATCTGTCATAGGTGTAATCCACAGTAAAATATAAACAGAATTAGCTACATACACGTGCAATCTCAACCAGACAAATGAGATTTCATGACTTGTCCTTGGCATTAGAAGGTTGATGATGAAAAAAAGATAAATTATGACATAAACATAAACGTGGCTAAGCCACGTGGACTGTGTTATCTATATATATACGTAACAAGCCTAATCATAAGTATACAGGAATTAAGAAGTGGAAGTTAGCTTCTGGCTGAAACTGGACAAACTCCCAAAACCACATTAGGAACAAGAAGTATAATACATCAAAACTAGCATTACAGGGTTGCCTCAAATCAACCTCATGAACAAAGCAATATCTGTAACCAGTGTCACGAACAGAAATCGTTCATTACCCAGTCATAAATACAGGAAAGAGATATCCAGCATCTGGAATTATTAGGAAGATTTGTAACACTTACTCAACCATAGGAACAGTGCACTTATGTCCTGTATCTGTCACTGAGAAGCAGGTGAAGTCCCCCAAACTCAATTGTAGGAGCTGGAAAAGAACCTCCTGCAACCAGAATTAATGAGAATAGGAGTCTCTACCATAAACAGCTATAAGAATAGGAGAGTGTCATCCTGCACCTAGTTTTAAGAGGAGGATTCTGTATAGGCTGGGCCTGCTCTAACCTATTTGTTACTTTATTTTGACAGGAGTCCACCTGATAAAAAGCATCCAGAGGAAATGGAAGAAGGCAGATCAGCCTTGCCCTCTTCTAACTGGTAAAGTAAATTTCTAGTCTCACTCATGATCAATCTTTTCAGAAACTAAGAAATGGGTAAGAACTCCCATGTTACACTGAAAGAAAAAAGGGGGAATTACATGTGGTGGGGAGTCCAGAGGACCATCACACTAGAGAAAGTACAATGGGTATCTTTAATTCCTACTTTTAAAAGCATATCACTCCCAATTAATGCAATCAAAAGGTCAGCAAGCATGGGTGATAATCCCCTTCTGCTTTACTCAGGAAGTCCATGAGTGATGGTCTCCAAATGATATATACATATACATACCACAGGGTATGCTACAAGTGGTCTTGTTGAAACATCCCATTCCTACAGTGAGTGTTATAATGTAATCATGACGTCAATAGTGCATATCTGACCAGGCAAAAAGATATGACAAAATGATGAATAAGGTGAGAAAACACATTGTGGAGGTGGGGGCCTTCCATGGAGGAGTTAGAATACACCAGCCTAATGAGTTATTATGAAAATGAAAGGTTTCCAGGGTATAAAAGTTGGGAAATTGAACCTCAAAAGTAGTCAGGAAATACCACATAAAATCATAAGGAGAGAACTAGACAAAAGTTAATCAGCATCAGCACCAGTGAAAGATGAAAGTGATAGTCAAACAGCATCCATGAGCAGCACAAATCTTAGGGATGAAAGACCAGTTAAGCAGTATGACATAAGAGAAATGGTAGAAGAAGCAGGTAACATTGAAAACAGAAATATCTAATTTGTGATTTCCATAAGCAATGAGGAGAAGAAAATAAAATCTTGAGGGGAAGAGGATGATGGAACATGAAAATGAAAGTTCAAAGGAAGGATGGTAAAGATGTAAAGAATCACACAAAGATCCCAATCATCCATATTATAGGAACATAGAGGATGCATGACTTGAAATAATAAAAATGGAGAGAAATGAAAGGGAAAGACAAAACCTGCAGAAAAGGAATGTGTTTGACAAGTCTATCAGATATCTAGAAATGACCAACGTGGAGAACCCTTTGTCAAACAACCAGGTGAAGAACAATGAAAGAGAATGAACAGAAGGGTAGAAAGGAAAAAACTCACAACAAATAGATCAAAGTATTAAGGTATACTCTCACCTATGTGGTAAATGGACATGAAAGGGTACAAGTACAAAAAAAAAAAGATGTAACACATGGAGTCAATCCCTGGGCTGAAACAATGCACCTGACAAAAGCCATGTGTGAAGGCAGAGTGTGGTGACATCTGGACGAACAATATATAACTGAAATCAACAGAATACAGATTTAAGGGTAGACAAAGGTTACACAAGTAAAGGCTGGAGCAGTGAGAATGATGGTTATATTGGCCAAGACAGAACCACTAGTAAAACAAGACATAGTGTGGTTTGGAATAAAAATAGAACTCTTGAAAGAATATCAAATAAGATATTAAGCATAATTGTGAAGAATTCTCCAAACTTGACTGAACACGACTACCCCCAAAGTTAGTGGATAATAAACAGAAGAAGAAAGAAAAGGAAATTTGGTGATCCAGTGGAGAAAGGCATAAATGAGATATCTCCAACTGAAAACATATCCACCTACAGGCCTGTAGATTAAGAGACTATTCCACATGTAGAATCTTGTTGGGAGGAGATAAAATCCACTACCAGATTTAGGAGAAAAGGCAAGTGAAGACCACAAAGTGGTAATTGTGGGCCCAGAAAAGAGATTTAGGATCTGAAAACACAGAGACCTTGAACTGTTACTTCCTGGCTCTGTGATACGAGTTACTACAGTGAAGATGTCAGAATGTAACATTACCACCCACTCCATGATAGAGAGAGGAAGAAAGTAGGATAAAGCTTGATGAACTGCCAAAAACTTGAGAATGGTGATATGGAAAGAAGAACTCAAGCTGTAGATTACAAGGATAAAATGACATTACTAGTGTCATGAACATAAGAAAAGAAACCAAAGCAAAGCTCAGCTCTGTAACCAGGAAAGAATAAAACATGTCAGTGATGGAACAAAACAAACATTTAAGTTCTAAGTTTACAAAATTAGTATGATAAGGCACATAGTGAAGAATTACAAAAAAACAACAGCATTTATTCAAATAGAACAATCAAGTACCTATTTCTGGTATGTAATCTAGAAATTATCTAAATCTACCTAATTAGCAAAGTACTTATAAGTATCAAATAGACAACCATCTAAGTGTATCTAGCCCACAAAATATGTAATAATAATAACTGTGCAAAATGATTAAGATTACCTAGAAAACACATTAATAATCCACATCTAACTTACAATTCATCTGAAGTAATCTAGATGACAAAGGACACATAATTACATCAAACACTGAAGAAAATTATGAGAATAAAGCATGGAGATAAAAACAATGAAAAATATCATTCTTATAGATTAGTGAATTACATGTTACTAGTAAAGATATGTGACATACAAGCTATTTAAACATATATAGCTTAAAAGTACTGATAAATATCAGACAAACCATCTAAATCGGCATAGTCCACAAAATAATAAAAAAATGTGCAAACCAATAAAATTACCTAGAAAACACATTAAGAATCAATATTAATTCACAAATCCTCTAAATTAACCTAAAGAAAAAAGGACACATTTAAGTCCTACACTAACAAAAATTAAGATGATAAAGCACACAGTTAAGATTGATGAAGAAAATTATTAAAAGATAATAAGAATTGTTTGTCTGAAGTTAAGCACAAAGTTTCACAATGGGTTATCTATGCTCTGTCCACCATGAGTATTGAAACCCAGTTTCTGATATTGTAAATCCACAGACATACTGTTGCACCATTTGAGAGCTGGAATAACAAATAAGATGTTACAAGTAGTAATCATGTGTAACTTGCAATCAATTTAAACATACTTAGTTAAAGAACTTAGTAAAAATAACCTAACAAGCCCTTGAAATTTGTTAAGTCTACACAGTATTTAATATTAATGAATATGCAAAGAAAAACAACAAAGTAATAATCAATATCTCATTTGCAATGCCTCTAAAGACACTTAGATGACAAATGACACATAAATTTCCAACATAGCAAAGTCCAAACAGAGATGACACAAAATACTTAATTCTTCCATTTTTTAGATAAGGACAAAGCCACACAAAAAGTATTGGAGCCAAGCTACAAGTGTATTAACCAAGTGTGAAGCATTCATGTTGAAATACTTATCATGGATTCCCTGATAGAGCTGGAAGCAACAGGATAAAGGACAGGAAGAACAATTCACCACCAAAGTGAATGACATTGCAGTACAGGAATGGGTGGAAGGTGAAAACTCTTTAAGAAGTGTACAGTGTAATAGATTAAAATAAGCTACTGGAGAAAAAGAGTCCAAATTATTTTCTCATTAATTGTATCTTTCTCAGAAACAATGCCACATGAAAAATAAGAAGAAATAACTGTTGAACATACAAACGTAGCTTCCTGCAAATTAAGACAAACTTTCTTTACAGATGAAGTCTAACCTGATTCCTGAGAAGCTGTTTAACAGTAACATTTTCAACTGTAACAGGAAATGCATAGTTGACACAATGTTTGCAATTCATGAGATCTCTTATATTTCAGTAGCATGCAAAAAAACATAACTAAACAATGCTGTACCAATAGAGAAGGTGTGAAAGGAGGTAAGACCATATCAGAAGTTAACATTTTTCTTGTGTATTTCTTTCAGAATCTGCCAATTCTTAAAAGTGAGGATTGAGTGAGAATGGCAGAAAGAGCTAAGCTGCTTCAATATAGGTAGCACAATACTGTTGGTGGAAAGTAGTCACATGATATGTACATGTTCAGAAATGGTGCAAAATTGATAGGGGTATATAGACTGGTGCACTGATTGAGAAAAGTTTTTAACAATGCTCAAAGAGCAAAAGAAATGTGATATAGCTGTGTTTGAGATCATACTGGAATAATTATTATTAAAACAATGCAACACATATAATACAATATGTTAATAATATAATAACACTTATTTATTGCTAAAGTACAGTTTATTAATACAATCACACTGTCTGCTTTAAACTCAATTATCAAATAATACAAATATTACTATGTAACCAAGAGTTTACCAACACAGTTACATAATAAACTCTCTAAAGACACAGAGCATTGTTTACTAACACAATCACATTGTAGTGTTAATGAACAAAATGACATTATGATTTTTTTGGTTTTAAAACACTTAAGTAACACAGACACAAATATCAGACACTAAATATTCCACTTAATAAATCAAGTAACAAAAGTATTTAAAATTTTTACTCTCAGAATATAGTCTTCTAACATAGTCCAATGCAGAACTTCATATTGTTTTTCATTAACCTGCTATATTGCTGTCATTTACACAATATTTAATTATTCTTGTTAATTTGTCTTGTGAGATTCATTAACATATATTTCTTTACATCTAGCAAATGTTTAGTATTATTTAATTGGTCCTGAAGTCTCCACAATGTTCTATTTACAAAGGCCTTCAGTAAATTCTTAAACTAGAAAAACACATTATAGCAAAAAAATATCTGATAATAATAGCCTCTGAAGAGAATACATAAAAAAGTTTGCGTGTGCGTGTTTTTATACAGCAAAGTCACATTGGGCTATCTGATGAGCCCACTGAGAGGAATTGAACCCCTGATTTTAGCTTTGTAAATCTGGAGACATACCGCTGTACTAGCGGGGGGAGAAAAGCTTTAATGAAGAAATGTAGTAAAAAATTTATTGTTGTTTTAGTAAAATCCTACACATTGGACTGTGTTTTCTGTCCACTGTAGTGAATTGAACTCATGAATTTAGAGATTTAAATCCATAAAGTTACTGCTGACCCACTGGGTTTGGGGACTGCTAAAAAGTTAGAATTCAGTCAGTTTTGCTGAGGTTTGTTTTTGTAATTATAAATATATTTAGAATAACTTATCCATTTTACAAATGCTCTTAAATGTTTACTACATCTATCATACATATATATATCAAGCAGAAATGCTGTTTGTGCATATACACTTCTCACCTACACTTGGCATGCACCTTCAGGGCCTCTACAGAAAGTCTTGATGGATCAGCACATAAACTTAGTTCTCTATGTTATCCCCCTTGGCCACTATGTATTTTACCTACTATTTTACTGATATCTATTTAACTCTGAAAGTACTCTTAGCACCCTCCTAGGAGTGATATTGGTGGGCTTGCATTTGGATCTAATCGCTGTATGTTACTTTCTAAGGACTACTGTGTCTTCTCCCGTGTGCTGAGTAGATATATCAGATATTTGAATATCATAAGCATGGGATGGCTTTGGCATGACTGTAACCATTCTGCACATTACTCAAGCCTACTCAGTTAGAGACTGCATGATTATTCCCATGTCTAAATAAGTCATATGTAGAGTTTTTGTTTTTAATCTGTAATTTGTCTCAAAAGGACAGTGTACATCCTGTGCACAATATTGCTGTGGGTCCATACTGAATTTTGTACTTGCTGCTCCACTAGAAGTAACATGTTAGGCAGCACAAACATAAGCAGTTTTTCTATTATCCCATAGTTAGCCATCATAATCAAATATAAAATGATTAAATATAATAGAAAAAACTGTTAATTCTTTATATTTTAACATGATCACTGATCAAATGATGCAAATAAATTTCCTACTTTAATAACTTGAAAACATACCTCACCATCTAAAATGTAAAGATACTTATTAAAGTTGTTCATGTATTTCTGAAGATGCTGGAATTGTTCTTTGACAACAGTTAATATCTGTGTCTTGATAATACTTGAGAGCCAAAACATACTGTATTCAGATGATTTTCAACTCGAGGAATTATTCTGACAGAATGAAGCAAAGAATCCAAGATATCCAGCAAAAATGTTTCAAAATCATGGTGAGTTGGTTCAAGTTTGATCTGCTGTCCAACTGCAACCAATTTTATAATAAACATGTGATTTTCCTGAAACAAAAAAAAGACATGTATACAAATTTTACTCTAAAGAGAAATAGATATTTTTGTGCAACATACTGGATGGTTGCATCTTATCTACTCTACAAAGCCTAAAAACACATTTGTAAAAGTTTAGAAAATATTTTAATGTTTTCTAACTAATCTGTAACATTTTTTTTCTTTTTGTGACAAGCAAGTAAACAACTGCATGAAGGTTGTATAGGTATGCAAACATGTATTTTAAAATGCAGTCCTCTGTTATACAGAACTTATCAACTAAAACTAACTGCTCACCATACTTAACTCTCAATTTGTATAAAATATATTTTTGTACAGCCAAGGATTTGAACTGTACAAGTAAATGGCTGGGTTCATTTTCTACTTATGTATGTGTGGTGATGAAAAGCATTATTTTTACAGTTAATAGGTTTTAATTTTTATCTTATGTGGAGTAATAATCAAAGTTTAAATTTTTATCTTATCTGAAGTAATAATCAAAGTCTTAAGAAAAAATGTAAACAAAGTTCTGATACTGTAATGAACATCACATATGAACACAAACAGTACAAAATGATTTGCAAGACAGTAATTTAAGGTGTATGTCTAAAACTCATAAACATTATACTCAGATTAGTTGACTAACTTTTATCCACAAAGAAGAAAGAAAAGTATATTTAGCCCATATTTGGAAGTAAATTTTCTACAATGCTAAATAAACAACAAAACCAATGTTTAAAGTAATTTTAAAGAAATTTTCCATTGGTTTTTTGTAAACAATGAAAATATCTTTTCTGTGGTAAACTTTAGAAAATAACATGGGATGTATTAAAGGTACAAGTTCTTTTACAAGGCAATCAAGCTTGGTCATTGAAATTACATAATATACATAGAATTATGCTATTTTAGGTAAAGTAATAAAAAAAAAAAGAAATGAATCATACTAATTATAAGCTAATCTGCTTACAAAATTTAAATGTGAATTAAAACACACAAGAGAAACAATCATAATACATGTATACACAAAATGTTTTGGGAAAGTAACCAAAATTGTTTTTCCTTCTTCTCTGAAAGCTGTTAGTTTGTATCACTGTAGTTTAACTTTTTTTTAATGTTGAAGAATATATACTCAGCAGTGTGTTGTGGTTCTTGCACTTGTATACTTCTTTGTAAACCTTTTTTGAAAATGCAGAAAAAATGTTTTAGGACTGTTTCTCTTTTGTGTAAATTAAAGTTTTTCTACTTTTATTCTTAATGCAAATCTTATGTGAGTTGTATGATAGTGTCAGTTAACATTAACTTTGATATTCAAAGATGACTACAACGATAACTTGAATTTTATAATTCAGATGTTTTACCTCCAAAACATTGTAAATGGGTTGGTAAATGTTGTGTAGCAACTTTCCACTGGCTAAGGCTAACCACTTCAAAAAGAATTTCAAAAGATTAAAAAAAAATAGAAAGACACAAGAGGCTTATGCCTATCACTATTATAAATAAAGAGATGTGTAAACTGTGGGAGATGGCAGCAAGGGCTTAAGCTTTTATAAGAAAGGGTACATCAACTAACAATGATTTTCAGAAAGTTAGGAAGAGTATTATACAGTGGAGGTAACTGTAACGAGCCTGTTCTATTGAACAAAATATTTTATTCATTGAATTGTATATACAAGGAACTACTAGAGAGAAAGTCAACAAAAGAAACAGAGAAGGATGTGGATGATAACCTAAGAAGATTGTAGTTATGGGTGATTCCTTGACAAAGTATGTGAATAGGATTGTCTGTGGGGTAAATACAGAGAAAATAATTAAACAAATGTATTCCTTTAGAAAGAAAAGGGTAGCTCCAAATACAAAATCAGGTTGGTTCACAAAGGGTATAAGAGATAAAATTAAAGAAAAGCATTGTATATTCAAGAAATATAACAAAGTCTTCAGATAAGGTAAAACCCTTTAGGACTGATAGAGATCGGCCTATATTTAATGATTATGAGAAGGCTGGGTTATTAAATTTGTTTTTCTTCAGTTTTAATTAATGAATATTTAAAAGGTATTCCTAATCTTGAACAGGTTGAAAAAGATGATTTCATTAATTCTGAGCTTGTTTAGAAAACATTGAGCAGTTTAAAGAACGATAAGGCTACTGGGCTAGATATTTACCAAGAAATTTGAAGGAGGTTAAGGATTAGATATATAAGCTGCTTGCTACTATTTTTGTTAGTTCTTGAATAGTGGGCAGGTGCCAAAGGATTGTAAGTTAGCTAATATTTCACTCCTCTTTTCATGAGAGATAATAATTCTCCCAGTGATTATAAGTGTATTAATCTTACATCAGTTGTGAAAAAAATTTAAGAAAGTCTGATAATAGAGGCTTTACAAAGTCATTTCAAAGGGTTACTGATTATGTAGATGAGGATAACAGTGTAGATTTGGTATATTGACCTTCAGAAAGCATTTGACAAGGTGCTAAATAAAACATTTAAAAGGAATTATCTCTGTAGGTATTAGAAAACAATTACCTAACTGGATAGAAGAGCAGCTGAATGGAAGATTGTTACTGTAAATACAATTCAGTCACACTATTAATATCACAAGTGAGAGTCAGGTTTAGAACCTTTGCTCATTTTTTGATTTACATCAATGACATAATAAAGGAACAATTAGTTCTAATAATAAAATAATTGTATAGGTGAGAAAATAACAAATGCAAAATAGATTATAAAGTAATGTTGAAAGAGTCAACAATTTAAAATAACTTTATTGATAAAACATGAATACCATGTTTTGGGCAACAGCACTTCATCAGCTCTGGAGTATTTGTGTACAAATTATTGTTATGAAATAATTTCATGTGGCTTTGCATATGTGAAGATTCTCTTTAATGAGCTATGAAAGTTGGTTTACTCCTAACAGGTTTAGTTTCTGTTTTTCATTTATCTTATGAGCACTATTCACTCTTCCACTTCATTTATTTGCTGAATGAAATTTTCACATTTTTCCATCTCGGGCAAAATCAGTTAATCATAGTTTGAGATGCAGTGATGTAGTTGGTTGATTGTTCAGCTTAAATTGTTGATCATAAATGAGGAGTGTTTTGTATTTTCTTTGCATCCATTCATCATTCAATGAGTCTTTTATTCTGAAGTGTCCACTGCTCAGTTTCTCACTTCAGTCTTAGTTTAGATTATTGTAAATTCCAGAGTTATTCAACTTTATATGCTCCAGGTCCAGTATTTAACACATTCAGTTCAATGAGATGTCAATAAAACATTTAATCTATAGTTACACGTTTTTTTAAACATTTTTTGTATTACTGGTAACTTTCTTTTACAGATAATCAATTCTTTTGGTAAAAATTAATTATGTATTTATAACAGACAAAATGTAGTAAAGTTTATGCATTTACAAATAGGAAATAGGGCAACCCATGTTATTCTAAAGATAAATTAAACATCTTTCTTTAAAATGTCAGGCAAATATTGGCATAACTACCTTAGATCTGCATAAAAATTCAGTGTATTTTTCCATAAACACCTTGCAGAGAGATTGGAGTTGCAGAGTCATTAGCATTGCTGCATTGTCAAAGAAAGACTGTAGATGAAGCTGAATAGTGGGAGACGGAACATGCTTCTGCTTGATACCATGATGAATTATGTTTTGTACAGCTGTAAACCACCTGAAAGAAGAAAACCTACTTATTAATACGTTGTAAACATCACAATCTGAGTTGATGCTTTTCAGTTTACCTATTGTTATTATACTAACAAGCAAAAAAGGATTTACAAATCTGTATTTTATAAACAGAATTTTAAGAAATGTTCTGATCTTCCCACATTTTCTATAACTGAGGATATAAAAACTTGCTTTCTTAAAGAACTCATTATCTTATATTCTACATAATATTATATTTCTCAGTTTTCCTGTTGTTATTATAATAACAAGGAAAAAGGATTTACAAATCTATATTTTATAAACAGAATTTTAAGAAATGTCCTAGTCTTCCCACATTTTCTGAAACTGAGGATATAAAACTTGCTTTCTTAAAGAACTCATTTTCTTATATTTTACAT